>NW_027671224.1:0-85000 GCF_964165515.1 Mesoplodon bidens
AAGAATGTAAAATTAGCAACACTGTCCTTCTCACCAGTACAGAATACTGACTGTTCACTGACACTCTATTCATAATGTTCTATAAATCCAAAGCCTTATGAGTTAGATTAAATAAAGCAACACTCTGAATTCACACACTACATGTGACCAGAAGATAATGACAAGCCAGTCTTATCCCTAATAACCTAACCAAAATGCAACACTATCATTTTTATTTCCAAATAATTATGAGAGAGCCAAGCACTGTTCCATTTTTCAGAAAATAAAAGCAGGATTTGCCTGAAATCATTCTTTCCAATGCAAAGGGTGTACTTTACACGAGTCCCACAAACTGTAGACACACAAAATCCGCATACACAATCACTAACACTCAATGCAGACTAAGTGATGGACACCAAAGCACAGATAAAATTAAGACATTCAATTAAAGTTACACAAGGAAATTTAAATAGGCAAACTATAATTACCCCTGGTGAAGATACTAATCAAGGATGGCTGCAAATAACATTTGGCTCTGGATAAGCTCCAGTAGCTGAAAAGTTTGGTATACTTGACACAGATGTCCTTTCCAAATCTAGCCCTGCCTCTACTCCCATTTGACTGAGTGAGTGATTTGGAAATAAAGATGGCCCCATCAAGTTACTTAGTTGCAGTCTCACCCTCATGACTTGATTAAAATAAAGAAGGAAAAAAGGTAAATCATTTTTAACTGCAGTCTCACCTTACACATCTCACCAGCACTGTAGTTCTTTAGTCATCAATGATTTCATCCAATTCCTGAGATAAACAGAAAAGTAAAATATGTCTAGACAACACCAGTAAAGAGACATGTAGAAAACATTCTATCAGCCTGAAGTGAAAGGGCATATAAATTTCAAATGGAAAAAGTTACCAAAATGGTACAGTATGCAGCTTTGTAAATGAGTCTGTTTGCTTTACTTTAAAACAAAAACATTTCCTCTCTGTGTGAGAAAAGAATAATTATAAAGTGTTCTTAAAATCCAAACATAAAAATGTCATATCTCACTGAGCTTACTTTCAACAAATCAAATGAAAAAGAAGGAGAAAAAAGAAGAGATGATGGAGAAGAAATCCATTCATACGAGTTTAAGAGAGGGCAAAATTAAGAACAAACTAGCCAGGACGACGCCTTCCTCCCGCCTCCCCCCGCCCAACTCTAGGAATACCACTGTCTCTGGAGTTACACATCTATAAACGATTTGCCTGAAAAGTGTAAGTGGTGAGGGTGAAGGAACAACAATTTTGAGTGCCAAACACAACCTGAGGGTCTCAATCCAAGAAGAATCCTAAGACCCTGATTTCCAACCCTGGCTGGACGATCCTCAGCAAAGGGGAGGGTGCAGAAGGCTCAAATAATTTGGGGGGAGAGCAATCAAAGTTCCTTAGATAAAGCTGCGGTCCCTTAGCTCAAGAAAAGGGAAGTCTTGAAGGAATCTCCAGGAAAGGATCCTCTGTTTTTGTTTTTGTTGATGTGCTTGTGGCCCAATGAGAATTTCCGAGGAGGGGGCGGAGAAAGGGGGTAAAAGTGAAGCTCAGGCAACAGCCCTAGGCGGGGGAGGGAGGGGTGCACCCCTGACCCACTTTTCCCCGCGCTCACCCTCCGGCCCCCGCCCCACCCCGCGTGGAAGTCAGAGCCCAGAGGGGGCAATCGAGCGGGGCATGGGAGGCCTGCACGCTCCCCACCCCCAGCCGCGACACGGAGGAGGGGAGCGTGCAAGGCGGCTCGACTCCCCCTCCCGGCGTGCCGTGGGCTGGACAAACCTCCCGCAGGCTCGTGGCCGGGGTCTGCGAGGCCCCCTCCACGGCCTGGGCCGAGGGCTCCGCGGCCCCCAGCGGAGGGGAAGGGGGCCAGGGAGGGAAAGAAGCTGTAAGCAGCCCCAGCGTCCGGGCCTCGCCTCGTAGAGCCCCGCTTCCCAGGCCCCGCCGCGGGCCGTCTGGGCCCCAGGCCCGCCCCGGGGCCGACCCTCCCGGGACTTGGAGGACCGGAGGGGAGCCCGGTTCTCTCTCTGGAGGGCTCCGGCAGCTCGCGGAGCAATCCCAGCAGCAAAGAAGGGGGAATTCAGGACTTACCTCTCATTACTTTCTACGCCATCTTGGATCCAATATGGCAACGCCCCCACAAAGCATTATGGGTAAGAAAGAACCTTTAAAGTGACCGCTCCCCTCCCTCGGCCTCGGACTCCCGCCTCCCGCCGCCTGCACCGCCCCTCGGGCCGCACCTCCCACCTGGAAAGTTGCCCCCGGCGGCTTGGAGTCCCAGAGGCCCGCAGCCCTGTCCCCACCTCCCCCGTACTGTTTTCCTTTAAAACCGCCCCCCATGTTTAAAAACGTGGCTTTGGGTCTTTCCCGTCGCTCCTGCCCCGGCCTCCCTTCCCCCCACCCTTCGCCTCCACGCCGGTTCCCTGTACCCCGCCGCCCTCCTGTCCTGGCAGACACCCCGCGTCTGCATTTAATCAGCCCGAGGTTTCTCTGCTGCTGGCAGCAAAGAGCCGCTCATTGATTGATTTATGCGTCTGTTATTGCTCTAGATCTTCGGTGCCCGGAGGCGGGCTTCGTTGCCCGGAGAGGGGTCGCCCTCGGGGCCCTGGAGCCTGGCAGCCCTGCAGGCCAACCGGTGCTCTGACTGCAGCATCCGCGTATGGAAAGATGCTTGTGTCCTGCCAAACCGTTCTGGGGCCGTCGGGCTCCGGAACCTGGGCGGACACTGTGTCCCCGAGCCTACAGGCATCGCAGCGCTTTAGGGAGGGGGAGGGGGAGTACTAAGCGAAAAGCAAATTTTACCCCTGTTGACTCTCCCTTCCGCTGTCTCCTCCCCTCGGCCGGTAATGCGATCTGCGACCCTCTAGATGGGGACCCCACCCCTCCCCTAGGAATGTGGTTTTGGGCTCTGTCGAATCCACCCTTTTACAGTGCGGGCTGCCTGCGAACTGGGACTTCCCGAGGCAGGTAACACGGGGGCGCAGATAGCGAGCTCTGGCCGGCGAGCAGAGGCACGCAAGGGCTCGAGGGAGGGTCCGGGACAGGGGCCGGGGCCGGGAGGAGGGTGCACACGCCACAGTCCACCTGTCGGGTCCCAGCCGGGCGGCGAGCGGAGGACTGCGGGCAGAACTCTGGCCCAAGGCTGGTTGGGGGCCGCTCAGGTCGCCTGGCTGCGATGGGGCGCGCTGGAAGTAGGGGCGCCTAGATGCCAGCTGGGGAACGAGGCGAGCGACCCCGCAGACCACGCCCGCCGCCTGGGCCTCTGCTCCTGCCCGAGGGCTCGCTGCAGGGGAGCTGAGCGCTCTCGCGATACTTGCCGCCCGCTTTCGGTTGTGCAGGCGAGCAGAGCTTCGGCCCGCGCCCTCGCGCGGTGGTCCCCTTGCCTCGGGGCCCGTTGGTCAGTCCGCCGCACTCTCGCCTCCCATTGCCACTGGTCTCTGCTTTGCAGACTTTGGGGGCCTAAGCTGGCTGCTTTTTGGTTTCCCCCAAGCAAATTTTGACCAAGAGGTGTCCAAGGGAAAATTCCTCCAGGACACCAAGACTTGCGAAATTGTATTCGGTATAAAATGCTGTTGAAAGGCTCTGAAATTAGAAGAATGCACAGGCATTAAAGCCCTCCTTCGGTGCACGGGGAGGGCCTGGGGCCTTCGGGTCCACCCAAGGGTTTTACGCTCCACCAGCCCCTAGGAGAAGCCTCTCTCGAGGAACCTGGACGGTTGCTGACAGAAGCCCTGCCCCCGGGGAGCTAAAAACTCCACCAGGCAATTGTCCCGGCCAAGTGAGAAGAGTGGGGTGTAGACTCCTTAAGGGATTGGCCCGGGGTCAGCGGTGAGGGAGGGAGCGAGGTGGTGAGTCACTGCAGGCCGGCTGAGAACGCGGCGTGCCGGGAGGGCCCTCACCTGAGTCACCGCTTCTCTGAGCTCCGAGTGAGTTGGGAAACTGGAGCCTGAAGCCAAGTTCTTGGACAATCCAGGCCCCGCCGCCACGCGGGGCCGTGGGCTGGGGGTGGGGAGGCAGCGCTGCTCGTGACCCTCTGCCACTGCCCGCTGCAAAATGAGGCGCCCTCCCCGTCTGGAAAAGGCTCCAAAATCTCCCCTTTACGTGGTAGCCAGTTACAGTTTCCAGTCCCTCTTCTGCACCTAGTCAACCCCTCCTATGCACTGACTTATTGCTTGCTTTCTGTTTACCCGGCACCTTAATATGTGTGGTCTGAGTTTCCTGTAATTCAGCATTCAGTAAGCTGAGGGCAAGGACTGTACCTCGCCCATGTTTCTTTAGGAGGTGCTTTTCTTGGCCTTGCATGGGCCTGGACCCAGAGAAGAGCTTGATATATATATGACTGCCTGACCCACCCGTTCGTCCAAGACAACGTGCATCCTGGCCCATCCTAGTGCAAGATGCCACCTGTGGCCTCAGCTAGAAAACCCTCCTAACTCCTTTCGCTGCCTCCACTCTGCCCCCTACTGTCTGCTCTCCATCTGACCAACCCAGTGAGGTCTGTGAAATGTTGTCACGTGAGTCCTCTGCTTAAACCCATGGGAGGTGTCCTCGTCACACTTAGAATAAAACCAAATTCCTAACCATAGCTTACAAGGTCCCATGTGAGGGGGCTCCTCACCATGATCTGGCCTTCAACATTCCCCTGCAGCACTGCAAGCCTCCCTCCAGCCAGATCCTTGACCCCCAGATCTGATGGCCATCATCCTTTTAGCGCTCAGGTCTCAGCTCGGATGTCCCCTCCTGGAAGAGAATTTTCATGATCCCCTTCACCAAAGCAGGTCATTCTCTATTCTTTTACCCTGGATTAGGAATGTTCTTGTTTGTCTATTTGTTGATTGTTTATTATCTGCCCCAGCCCCCTTATGGAGTATAAGCTCCAGAAGGGCACAGGCCTTGTCTAGCTTGTTCACTCAGGGCCTGGCACATACATAGGCATTCAGTAAAGATTTGTTGAATGAATGACGAAACCTTTATGAGAGCGAGGGGTGGTGGTGAAAGAGTGCAGAAGCATGGAATGAGCAGCTGATGGCCCTGCCCATCATCAGACCACTGGGATTGTACACAGCTAGATGCAGGCAGGTAGGAGTGGAGTTGGGGGGAAACAGACCCCTTGGTCACCATTAATGGTGCTCCATTCTGATTCTGATCGGATGAACCACAGCCCCAAATAATTCCCCACTCACGCCCGCTTCCTTCCCTCACTTTTTTTCTCCCCATCCCCAGCAATGGCCACATCTTATTCTGTCCAGACCTAAGGATCAGCCTTTGGGTCTCTCTTGTTCAACTACACTGCCTGCCCTTCTCTTTTGGTCTCAAGGCTTTGAGTAGCGTCTTTACCCTGAGAAAGGACTCTAAACCTGTAGCTCAAGCCCAGGGCTTTCTCCTGAGCTTCAGACCCTAGTCCAGCAGCTTTTTAGCGTCTCCACATGAAACTCGCATGGACGTCGCAAGCTCAACATGTCCAGAGGTGAGTTCTTGAGTTCCCCCCACAAACGTGCTCCACCATGGTCTTCCCTAGCTCCATCTCTTAATTGCTCAGGCCACAGTCACTCCTGTCTTTCTCTCAAACTCCATCTTCAATCCATCTACAAATCCTGCTTTGCCTTCAAATTGTATCTAGCAACCGACATCTCTTATCACCTCCATTGTTGCCACTCTGGTCCCATGCACTTTTATCTCCTTCCCTTTGCCCCCATTCAGTGTATTCCCAACGTAGCCACCACACTGGTCTCAATAAAGTGCAGATCGAATCCTAGCTCTCCTCCGCTCACACCCATCTGATTTCTTCTCATCTCATTCAGAGGATAAATCTAGAGTCCCACACGATTTGCCTCTGATTTGTTTGACCTCATCTCCTGCCTCTCTCTGCTGGCTCTGTTTCAGCCATAATGGGCTCCTTTTTGAGTGTTTCCTCTTCCAGTCACACCGTCTCCCCTATATTCACATGGCTCATGCCTCTGCTTCCTTCAAGCTTTGCTCAGCCCCGTGAGTCCATCTCTCGCCAGTCTATTTAAATTTTCAATACTCCCCCCTCCCAGACACTCTATTTCTTTCCTGTATTTTTCCCATAGCATTTATCACCTCCTAAGGTAATAAATAATTTGTTATTCAGTTTCTTGTCTGTATCTTTCCACGTGAAGAATCAGTTTGCTGGTCACCAAAGACTTGTGTTTCTTACTGGGAACTGCATTTCACAGCCATGCCCTTGCCTTTGGGGCCATGTGACTAGTTCTTGCCAATAGACGTGAAGCAGAAGTGTGACTCTGAATGAGGAGGGCAGATCTGCATGACCAAAAATACATGCAAGGACTCTCAGCTGAGCAGACAACAGACCTTAATTATGTTAACCTGCTGAGAAGTTGTGATCTGTTTGTTACAGCATTTAGCACCTCAATCACTGTACCTTGGGTACAGTGGCCCACTAGAACAGAAGCTCAGTGAGGGCAAGGGCTTGTGTAGGTTTTGTTCATTTGTTTCTCCTCAGTGCCCAGAACAGAGCTTGGCATGTAGTGGGTACCTAATAAATATTTGTTGAGTGAATGAATTAGTTTCCTTTTTCCACGACCAGTCATGAAAATAAGTGAATGGTTGGCAAGGAAAGGACAATGTGAAAGAAATTTTTTGTTTTTTTGTTTGTTAAACAAGTAGTAACTCTGGATTTCTACAGAAGCACTGGCTACAGGTCTTGGTCAAACTAAATGGAGCTTCCTTTAATTCTGTCCTCCCTGCTTCATCTTTCTCTTTTCTTCTTCCCACTTTTCTGCCTTCTCCATCTCTATCCCTCTAGGTCCTCTTTCTCTCTCCCCTTCTTCTTCCACTCCTTTTTCTTCCATGGATTTTCTTCTGTTTTTATTCCCACTTAATCTAAAAAAATTAACTGCCTGTTAATGTGAGCTACTGTGAGTACTCAGCCAGGATATCTACTCCAGGTTACTTAAAATAGAGATGTGGGAAATAACGTGGGTTAAAAAATAAAGAAATATTAAATCCATGGACTCCTACTCTCCTTCTACCTTTAAGGCCCACTTCATTTCTTTTTGAAATACAGAAAAGAAGTGATGGTGGTCCAGATAATTCAGACTAACCCTCCCACTAAGGACTACTAAAACAAAATAGACAATGTATTCCTCAAAACATCTGCTTGGAAACATCTGGTAGGTTAATAAGAGTGAAAACTATCAGGGGTAGACAGAACAGGGAGGTGATTCTAAGGTTTGGGGTCCTTGTGCCCTAAGGTCCTTTGCTTTTTTTTTTTTTTTTTTTTTTTTTTGCAGTACGCGGGCCTCTCACTGCTGTGGCCTCTCCCATTGCGGAGCACAGGCTCCGGACGCGCAGGCTCAGCGACCATGGCTCACGGGCCCAGCTGCTCCGCGGCATGTGGGATCTTCCCGGACCGGGGCATGAACCCGCATCCCCTGCATCGGCAAGTGGACTCTCAACCACTGCGCCACCAGGGAAGCCCGGTCCTTTGCTTTTGACAGCAACTTAAGTCCAGAGTAAGTATCACCTCGCACACATTAAGACAACTGTTATCAAAACAAAAACAAAAAACAGAAAATAACAAGTGTTGGCAAAGATGTAGTGAAATTAAAATACTTGTGCATTGCTGGTAGGAATGTAAAATGGTGCGACCACCATGGAAAACATTATGGCAGTTTCTCAAAAAAAGTTAAACAATGACCATATGACCCAGCACTTCCACTTCTGGGTATATAACCAAAAGAATTGAAAGCAAGGACTCAAACAGATATTAAACACTCATGTTCATAGCAGCATTATTCACAATCACAAAAAGGTGAGAGCAACCCAAGCGTCCATCAAGAGATGAACAGATATTTTTTAATGTGGAATATACACACCATGGAATATTACTCAGCCTTAAAAAGGGAGGAAATGCTACACATGCTACAACATGGATGAACCTTGACAACATTGTGCTATGTGGAATAAACCAGCAGCAAGAAACAAACAACTGTCTGATTGTATTTGTACGAGGGCATCTAGAGTAGACAAATTCTTAGAGAGTAGGAAGGGTGATTACCAAGCAGGGGGGGGGGAGGAAGGATGGGGAATTGTTACCTGGATACACATATAGCGTCTTCAGTGTGGTAAGATGAAAAGACTTCTGGAGATTAATTGCAGAACAATGTAAATGTACTTTACTGTACACTTTAAAATGACTAAAATGGTAAACTTCATGTGAACAGAGATTTTACCACAATTTTTAAAACTTTTAATGGTTAAGACAGTAAATTGTGCATTGCACCACAATTTTTGAAAGAAGAACAAAAATTTAAAAAGACAAACCATGCAAAAACTACCAAAAGAAAGTAGGCATTATGGCAAAAAAGCATGACTGGAAGTAAAGAGGGATGCTTCATAATGATGGTATGCTTCATTCACCAAGAAGACATAACAGTTCTGAATTTGTGTGTGCCTAATACACATAGTCTCAAAATATAGAAAGCAAAACCATGGACAGAATTGCAAGAAGGTAGAGACAAATCTACAAATATAGTGGAAGATGCATATATCAGTAACTGTTAAAACAAGCAGATGGAGAGCTAGTAAGAAATAGGTCTGAACAACTGGATAAGCAGACCTTACCTAATAGATATATAGAGAATACTGCACCCACAACTGCAGATCACAAATTCTTCTCCAGTCTACATGGAATGTTTATGAAAATGCTGGGCCATATAACAAGTCTCAACAAATTCAAATGCTCTAAATCATACAGAGTACATTCTCAGACAGTGATGCAATTAAGATAGAAAACAAGTAAGAAAATATCTACATATTTCAAAATTCTTTTTTTTTTTTTTTTTTTTTTTTTTGCGGTATGCCGGCCTCTCACTGTTGGGGCCTCTCCCGTTGTGGAGCACAGGCTCCGGACGCGCAGGCTCAGCGGCCATGACTCACGGGCCCAGCCACTCCACAGCATGTGGGATCTTCATGGACCTGGGCACGAAGACGTATCCCCTGCATCGGCAGGCGAACGTTCAACCACTGCGCCATCAGGGAAACCCAAGAGGTGGTTATTATGTAGTCATTAAGAACAATGAGTTTGGGAATACCCTGGCAGTCCAGTGGTTAGAACTCTGGCGCTTTCACTGCTGAGGCCCGGGGTCAGCCCCAGTTTGGGGAACTAAGATCCCGCAAGGTGCTCGCAGTGGGCAAAAAAAAAAACCAATGAGGCAATGAGGTCAATCCGTAAGTACAGACATGGAAAGATGCCTACAGTACATTAGGAAAAAAAGCAACATGCAGATCAATATGAGTAATATCCCAATTAGGTTGAATATCTAAATAAAGCAAAACAGAAAACCTGAATGTGTTTATATATGTACAGGAAAACCTGGAAGGCTGCAAACTGATTGTTAATAATGGAGTTACCTTTCATAGTGTTGGATTATCACTTTTTTTTTCTCATCGTACGCGGGCCTCTCACTGTTGTGGCCTCTCCCGTTGCAGAGCGAAGGCTCCAGATGCACAGGCTCAGTGGCCATGGCTCATGGGCCCAGCCGCTCCATGGCACGTGGGATCTTCCTAGACCTGGGCACGAACCCGTGTCCCCTGCATTGGCAGGCAGACTCTCAACCACTGCGCCACCAGGGAAGCCCAGATGATCACTTTTTAAATTACGTACTTCTTTGTATTTTTTTTTGTCAAAGACATGTATTACTTATATAATTTTTAAATTTTGTTTATTTATTTAATTTATTTTACGCTGTGTTGGGTCTTTGCTGCTGGGTGTGGGCTTTCTCTAGTTGCAGCAAGCGGGAGCTACTCTTCATTGTGGTGCGTGAACTTCTCATTGAGGTGGCTTCTCTTGTTGCGGAGCACGGGGTCTAGGCACGTAGGCTTCAGTCGTTGTGGCATGTGGGCTCAGTAGTTGTGGCACACGGGCTTAGTTGCTCCGCGGCATGCCTGATCTTCCCGGACAAGAGCTCGAACACGTGTCCCCTGCATTGGAAGGTGGATTCTTCTGTGAGTTTTTTTTGTTTGTTTGGTTGGTTTTTTTTTTTTTGTGGTATGCGTGCCTCTCACTGTTGTGGCCTCTCCCGTTGTGGAGCACAGGCTCCCGACGCGCAGGCTCAGCGGCCATGGCTCACGGGCCCAGCTGCTCTGCGGCATGTGGGATCTTCCCGGACCGGGGCACAAACCCGTATCCCCTGCTTTGACAGGCGGACTCTCAACCGCTGTGCCACCAGGGAAGCCCTGGCAGGTGGATTCTTAACCATTGTGCCACCAGGGAAGTCCGTATAATTTTTTTAAATAGGTAAAAAACATGAATAACAAAAGCAGCACTGTAGCATTAGAATTGACTTGAACAGTTAGAGGTGCTTAAATACAATTTTGTTCCTTTCCTTTTATTTTTGTGACCTTAAGCTTAAAGTATGTTATTGACATGCCATGTAGATGAAGATTTTTCAAATGTATGAAAACGTAATAGGATTTCCATAGCCAGTTTTTCCATATTTTAATTTTTCTTTTTATTTATTTTTAAAATTGTTTCCCATATTTTAATTTTGTATGAAGTTATTTTTAACTACAATTCCATTTTCTACAATAATCAAGGATATAACTCCATTGGTCCAAAGTAAATAGGTGAAGATTAGTATTTTTCACTTATAGGCAGGATATCTAATTTATTTTACTGTGACCTCAATTTTTAAAAAAATACCAAAAGAAGGGCAGATTGATTAGAGATCTTGCAATAACAACTCCCAATTACGGCTTCCCTGGTGGCGCAGTGGTTGAGAGTCCGCCTGCCGATGCAGGGGACACGGGTTCGTGCCCCAGTCCGGGAAGATCCCACATGCCATGGAGTGGCTAGGCCCGTGAGCCATGGCCACTGAGCCTGCGTGTCCGGAGCCTGTGCTCCACAACAGGGGAGGCCACAACAGTGAGAGGCCCTCATACCGGAAAAAAAAACAAAAAACCATCTTGGGAATTTCCCGGTGCTCCAGTGGTTAGGACTCCATGCTCTCACTGCTGCAGGCCTGGGTTCAATCCCTGGTCAGGGAACTAAGATCCCACAAGCCACACGGTGCAGCCAAAAAATTAAAAATTTAAAAAAAAGAAGGTTAAAAAAATATCCATCTTGCTGGAATATTTTCAGAATTCAAATAATGACAACTATTGTGATTTGATTTCCATTTTAGAAAGTTAGCTCTTTAAATCAACTCACAGGGTAGAGTGAATCAGAAAGGGAGGAGATTAAGGAGACAAGTTAAGAGGTCGTAGTTTTAGTTAAGAATGAAAACTACCTCAACTAGGATAGCAGCATTAAAAAATAAGGATGGTGCAGATTCAAAAGTTGTGGGCAGTGTGAGTTGAGGGAAGGGGAGAAGTTAGGGCAGAGGACACGGAGAAGCAGCCCCTGGGGGCAGCTACCACTTAAATGGGATCCTCTGCACGGGTTTTGTCTGCAGGTTGGTTTGTGCCCAGGCCCCAGTGTAACCAGACCGGTTGGTCACAAGTACCCCAGTATCTACTGCCTTGGAGCCTGTATTCATCTGCCCAGGCTGCCGTAACAAAATACCACAGGCTGGGTGGCTTAAACAACACATACTCACTTCTCACAGTTCTGGAGGCTGAGAACTCCAAGATCAAGGTGCCGGCAGACTGGGTTGCTGGTGAAGGCCCTCTTCCTGGCTTGCAATGACTGCCTTCTTACTGTGTCATCACATGACAGAAAGAGACTGGGAGTTCCCTGGTGGCCTAGTGGTTAGGATTCCCGGCTTTCACTACCGTGGCCCGGGTTCAGTCCCTGGTTGGGGAACTGGGATCCTGCAAGCCTCATGGTGTGGCCAAAAAGAAAAAAAATGAGAGAGACTGATATCTCTATTTCTGTTCTTATAAAGCCACTAATCCCATCTGGAGGGGCCCACCCTTATGACCTTATCTAACCCTAATTATCTCTCAAAAGCCCCATCTCCAAATATAGTCACATTGGAAGTTGGGCTTCAACGTATGAATGGGGGAGGGGGACATGTGTCCATAGCACAATGTAAAGTCCATGGAAGGAGTGGGCCTCTTTTCTGAGTGAGTGTGTGTCTGTGTGTATTAGATTGGATTTTTTGCCTTTTGTCTGCTATCTTCTTTCCTTCTTCCTTCCTTTATAATTGTACTACACCTGATTTTGTTTTGGGCATTCAGTTTGGCAATATTTAGTAAATTTTCAACTGTGGCCCAGCTATTTCACTTCTCTGAGTGTCCATGTAAAGGAAAAACATACTCCTGTGTGTTTCCTCTGCTCTCAGTATTCTACTAAAATGCTGATTCACTTTTTAAAAATTAATTAATTAATTAATTATTTTTTTAAATTTTATTTTTGGCTGCATTGGGTCATCATTAGCTATGTGCCGGCTTTCTCTAGTTGTGGCAAGCATGGGCTACTCTTCATTGTGGTGCACAGACTTCTCCTTGCAGTGGCTTCTCTTGTTGTGGAGAATGGGCTCTAGGTGCACAGGCTTCAGAAATTGTGGCATGCGGGCTCCGTCATTGTGGTGCACTGGCTTAGTTGCTCCATGGCATGTGGAATCTTCCCAGACCAGGGCTCAAACTCGTGTCCCCTACATTGGCAGGCAGTTTTTTATTTATTTTTTATTTATTTATTTATTTATTTATTTTTTGCGGTACGCAGGCCTCTCACTGTTGTGGCCTCTCCCGTCGTGGAGCACAGGCTCTGGACACGCAGGCTCAGCGGCCATGGCTCACGGGCACAGCCACTCGGTGGCATGTGGGATCTTCCCGTCCTGGGGCAGGAAACCGTGTCCCCTGCATTGGCAGGTGGACTCCCAACCACTGCGACACCAGCAAAGCCCTGGCAGGCGGTTTTTAACCACTGTGCCACCAGGGAAGTCCCTGATTCACTTCTTTTTCCCAATTCACTTTTAATTAATTAATTAATTTATTTATTTATTTTTGGCTGCATTGGGTCTTTGTTGCTGCATGCCGCTTTCTCTAGTTGTGGTGAGCAGGGGCTACTCTTCATTGCAGTGCGCAGGCTTCTCACTGTGGTGGCTTCTCTAGTTGCAGAGCACGGGCTCCAGACACGCGGGCTTCAGTACTAGTGGCACACGGGCTTGCTAGTTGCGGCCTACGGGCTCTAGATCACAGGCTCAGTACTTGTGTCACACAGGCTTAGTTGCTCCACGGCATGTGGGATCTTCCCAGACCAGGTTTCAAACTCATGTCCCCTGCATTGGCACGCAGATTCTTAACCACTGGGCCACCAGGGAAGTCCCTCCTGATTCACTTTTGACACTAGATGTGTGTGGGTTTTCCACACATCAGGCAGGAGTTGTTAAATAAATTATAGTGTATCTATACTATAAACTGGTATTCAGCCAAAAATAAAGTAGAGCTGTATCCACTGAGGTGCAAATATATCTATGACCACATCGTTTACCAAAAAAAGCAAGTTCCTATATAAAATGTAGAGTCTGGTTTTATTTTACTTTTTTAATATTTCTTTATTTATTTGGTTGCACTGGGTCTTAGTTTCTGCCAGCAGGCTCCTTAGTTATGGCTCACTGGCTCCTTAGTTGTGGCATATGAACTATTAATTGGGGCTGTAGAAAGAGAATCAGTAGGCCTTTGCATCTGCCCTGGGGTGCACCGAGGTTGCGAGCCCAGGTGACTGATGGGGGTGCCAGGCGTGGGCTGGGGGACAGGCGGTGTTTGTATTAGATCCATCAAGCTGGAACTAACCCTCCATCCAAGAGGAGAAGCCCAGCAGGTACTGGGGCCTCCGCTGGTTTTGTGTTCTCTCCCTTCAGAAGAAGAGCTGTTCGTCTGCGTACCACACAAAAAAAGGAGAGATGTGTGTAATCCTGGGGAAACCTGGGGTGTTCCCGTGTCACAGCTACTGGGTGACCAGTGTCACCTGAGCTGCGGTCTTTGTGTGGCTCCAGCAGCTGCTGGGCCTCGGGCAGGATGTGCTGGCACCTCCCCCCGGGAGACAGCCAGTCCGGGTCCGGGGTGCACAGGAGTGATGAGAGGAGAGACCAGCCCTCCCTCTGCATGTCGCCTCCTGCCGCCCTTCCCAGATCCCCTTTCCTCCTCCTCGCCCCGGGCCCCTGCCCTAACCCCTCCCCTCTAACATGTTTGACTGGTGCTTACTTTTTTCCCACCCAAGAATGTGGCATCACCCCAGAAAGTGAGAACCTGACCTTGTCATCGTCAGGAGCTGTTTACCAGTCGTCCTGCACAGGGACGCCTCTCTCCTCCACAATTTCCTCCCCAGAAGGTACATGATGGTGGATGGGAACAACTGCAGGTCCTTCCCCGTCAGCTGAGTCTGTAGTGCTTCAAATATTTCCTCGCAGATGGACTGGGGAGCAGCAAACTAATACGTAAGCGGCAGACAAAATAGGACACGGCTTGAGAGGAAGTGAGACTCACTCCCTTGCAAAGAGAGGGCGGTCTAGCGGCTGAGCTGGGGGAGAAGCAGGTATCTCACTCCCAGTCCTGCTGTCGTAAGGTTTTCTTTAACAATATGACAGGGAAAAGCAAATCCCTCATCCCTGAGGTTGAGTTTGGAGCTCTAAAACATAAAGGAGCCAAACCTCGGAAAACCTTCCATTTAAACCCTATTTGGTGAGGGCAAGGCCCGGCCGCTGGTGTCCTCACTGCCCGGGTGCAGCGAGAGAGCTCTGTTCCCAGTGCACTCACAGCAGCCGGGCCTGACCTCCGTGGCCTTCCTCCAACTCCTGTCTCCAAAGACCCTGCCAGCAGCAGTCTGGCCCAGTCGGTCATGTCCATGGTGTCGTCCCAGATCAACACCGACACCGCCTACTCCATGTCCGGCTCCTACATGGCCCCTGGCATGGAAGGGGACGGGGAGGCTCTCCCCTGCCCCCGGGCCACCAGCAGGACCCCCTCAGAAGAAGCAGAGGTAAGAGAGGAGCATGGGATCGCCCTCGCCACTCTGCTCTGCTCTGTACTCGAGTCCCAAGGAGCTCAGTCCAGGGCCTGCCAGGGAGATCGGCAAAGCCCCCCAGTGCTCGGGAGGGGAGCCCTGGAAAACAGGGTACCATATCCTTGAATCAAATACTCCCTCAGATGTGATCTTCCGTGTGGCACCACTTCTGTCCTGATGACTTGGTTTGTGTTTGCTGCCAGGTGAGCTGGGTAAGAGAGCCGGTGGCAACTGCACCTTGACTTTTGTTGCTCCTTTGTAGGTGACGCCAGCGGCGTCTCCAGACTGCAACTTTGCGGGCCTCGCCACCGCCGCCAAAGAGCAGGATGCAGAGGTAAGAGCAAGGTGGACGCTGGTGCCCCTCCCCGGTCAGAGGGACTGCCAGCGCTGGCAGAGGATGCAAATAGGATGGGGGCTGTTCTGGAAGAAGCCTTCCAAGGTGGTGCACTTGGATCTGTTAGAGGCAGGGTGCAGGCAGAAGGACTGTCCGATTAGCAGAGGGCGCTGGTCTCAGCGTAATAGGCGTGGGGTGAGTTCCAGAGGGAAGTCTTCCAGGGCAGACCCTTGAGAGGTTGTTTGTCCTCCAATTCACTTAGTATTTACCTGGCACAGGCATCTCACATCTTCCTGGCACTGTGGGACACAAAGACCGAGTGACATGGCTTCTGCCTGCCCACGCCCCCAATCCACCCATCCCACCCATCCCGGAGCTCCATCTGATGGATGAATCAGAGTTATAACTCAGCGTGAGAAGTGCTCTGATGTAGGTGGGGCCGAAGTATATGGAATGCCCAGCTCCCAGTGGGGACTCCGCAACTTTCTCTTGAGCCAGATGTTCTCAAAGGAGTATCTGGATGGGATTGGGGATCGTAAAGTGTTTCTGAAAGTTTTATGATCTCACGGTTTGCTTTTTCATTTGACAACTTTTATTTCCACCTGAGAGAAACAGTGTGAGCTAAACTATTACCAAGGCTATTCCTCACAGTCCCAGGGTCCCTCTGTAAGGTGCCTCAGACCTGGTCCCTCTGTAACGTGCCTCCGACCTGGTCCCTATGGGCTGATCCTGCCTCTCCAAGCAAAATCTGCCTCTGCTTGGCCTCCCAGCCGTCTCACACGGACAGGAAATGTATGGCTGCCATGAAGGTGATTAGTTCTGTCTTCTGACAATCAGTAGACTCATTTCACTGCTTTATGGACTCACAGTGTCTTCCTTCTGTCCTAGGGAAATGATGTACTAGAAGAAGAGGACGGACCACCCACAGAAGAAGATGGTAAAAGACCTGGTCTTTTGCTCCCTTTTATTATATTTCTTTCACGGGTATTCTCTAAAGGGTAGAGAAAGGGGCACTGGTGTGACTTCGTGGCACTGCTCAAGGGTGTGGCTTTGGGGAAAGGTTGTCTCCTTGATGGAATATCAAAGCAAGCAGGGTATCTGAGTACCTCAGCAGCCTTCCTGGCTCTTTCTGGGCCTCTGAGCCAAGGCTGCAGAAGATACATGGAGTTCTCCATCTACGTTGAGTAGATCCTGAAGCTTCTTGGGCAACTGCCATCACCTTCCTTCCTGCTTCAGCTTCTCAGCTGAGTCTCACAGAACTGCTCTAGCAGCCCCAAAGTTCATCTGCAGCAGGAGAACAGCTTCCTCCCCTTGGGGGAACCGACTGTTAGGCAGTAGGTTTTCCTGCTTTAGTGAAGAAAACGGCTGATGTTACAGTAGCAGAAGGATCACAGCCCTGGCGGCACAGCAAAGGTGAGGTGAAGAGACGTTAGCAGCTCAGCGTGCACTAGTGTTTGTAGGCTATTGGAACGAGTCTCTTTACCATCGTTCAGGCCTCAAGTAGATTTTTTTTTTAATTGCCAGAGTTGGTTTACAATGTTGTGTTAGTTTCTGCTGTACAGCCACGTGAATCAATTATACATATACATATATCCACTCTTTTTTTAGATTCTTTTCCCATATAGGCCATTACAGGGTACTGAGTAGAGTCCCCTGTGCTCTACAGCAGGTCCTTATTAGTTATCTATTTTATATATAGTAGTGTGTATATGTCAATCCCAATCTCCCAATTTATCCCTCCCCTCCCTTGCCCCCCGCCATAACCATAAGTTTGATTTCTACACCTGTGACTCTATTTCTGTTTTGTAAATAAGGTCAATCATATCTTCAGTCGGAAGAATTTTGTTTCTAGTAAGCCGAGAAGCGAAGGAAGGACCTACTTATAGAGCAAGGAAGTGGCGGGTGGGGGGGGGTTAGGCAAGCTGGGAATCCCACCTGGGATTGTAGGACCAGGCGTCCCAGGACCCGGTGTCTCTTCCGTCTGGTCCTCTGAGGTGCCTCCACAGAAGGGCAACCTCTAGAGCAAACCTGGATCCCAGCCTGGATGCAAATGTCATGCTAATCGCTTCTGCTTTGGCCATGGCGGTTGCTTGTTGGGTGGTGTGGTGTGCAGGGGGTGCACATGTGCACATGACCACTCTCTCCTGGCCAAGTAGTGCCGGAGGAGGGGTGGTCGCCCAGGCTGTTCCTCTGTCGCCCGCGCACGCCAACCAAGCCGGGGTTGGACGCTACCTCCCCTCGGTTGATGTCTTCAGGGCGCAAGGCTCCGAGTTCTCCATTGTGATTGTTGTCCCCAGTAGAATATTTGCTTCTAAAAGGCACAGGGCAGTACGTGCTTTCCGCCTGACATTCCATATGTGGTTTCCACCTGACATGCTGTACACAGTAGATGTATGTTTCTTCCTCTGCCTTTCACCAAGAAAAAAAAAAAAAACGGGTGGGGACCTTGAAAAAATAACACCTAAAACTGTCCCCTTCCCATCTTACACGACTGTAGGTTTCTGGTCAGCCCCTTAAAACATCCTCAGAATAGCAAATTAAGTCTCAAAGAAAATAAATCATAATTTTGCAAGTGATGCGATTCTTTGATTTGAGGTGCAAAATTACGGGACCAAAGAGCTTTAATTGCCATTTTATGTATTAGTCATTTCGCAGAGCCTTGTGGTCATAAACACACCCCACGTGCACCGACAGACACAGGCCGGAGCCTGGGGTCACTTCCACCGTGGCTCTCCTAGCTCTTCCAGCCTGGCTTAGCTCTGCTGTGGGCCCGGGTCTGTGTGTCCGAATCCCAAAGACCTCCCCAGCGCCTGATTTCCCAGGAACAAAGGCTGGAAAGGGGCCAGTTAAGGAAACAGTGCAGAACAGAGCGAGAACACAAACGTACCCACACAGTTTCCTTTATTGTCCACTCTCCCCACTTAATTATTGTCTTCTTTTTAACATATGATTTGATGTTTTTTGTCTCCATCCTTAAGATTTTTATTTTAAGGACAGCAAAGCAGAGAAAAACACAGCCAGGTCCTCTCTAACTGCCTTAACTCCGTTACAGGCCAGAGGACATTCGCATTTCTAGGTATGGTGTGTGACAATAACAATGTCTTTGACATCGCCAGCATGAAAGCACTGGACAATAAGCTGTGCTGTGCGGTCTGCTTACCCGGTGAGTGGCAGTCTGCTGAACATGAACTTGGTGGGAGATGCTCCCCTTCTCGCACCCCTGCTCTCGCCCTAGGACACCCATCTCCTGCCCTGCAGTTCCTGCAAGAAGGCATGGGCTTTGCTAAGGTGCTGGGAGCCAGTTGCTGAAAGGAAGTGAGGCGGCCTCGGGAGAGTCCTTGGGCAAAGAGCGACTCTGCTCTAAACGAATCTATTTGGGCATGGAGAAAGGCGCAAAAATACCCCCAAAGCCTTCCGATTTGGCCTGATCGTGCCCCCTCCATCATGATCTTGCAGATCCCATGGCAGCGGGCCTGGTCTTGTTTCCATCAACAGGCAGTTTAAGGCAGACACGGCCTCTGTGATAAGGTCTTGGAAAGAGAGCCTGAGCCCTTGAAAAGGGAACCTGTAGCCCCTCAGAGGAGAGTGGTTAGTTAGGATCAGAGAGGAATTTCAAAGCCTGCATTTTATAGACTAGCTCTGTGAACCAGTGAGCCCTGGGCGACCACCAGTTGCCTTGTGCTCCCTAGATTTGGATCCCAAAGGAACGATCAGGGGTCGAGGGTGACTCTTCTCCCTGGTGCCCTAACTCTATAAATTCAATCAGGGCCATCAACGTGCCCCTTATTCCTTCTCATGACACTAAACTGAATCCGGGATGTGTTCTCAGGAGGAGCCCACCTGTCAGTCACACTCTGCGCACTGATGTCTCTCTGCTCCGTGCTCACCAAGGGCTTCACCAACCATGGCTCTAAAGCCACATCTTGCCCGGTGGACTAGGTCGAAATTGCCCCTCTTGGGTTCACAGCAGAGACTGCCTTCATGTTGCGTGGTTTGTAATCTCTTAAACATGCCCAGGACATACTTAAGCTTCAGGACAGCCACGTCCCGTCATTGGTCCAGTGCTTTACTCTCTTGGCGACGTGGTTACAGGTGCTGGAGGGACACAAACTCCTGTGGTTGCCACTCTCCATCAGATTGCAAAAGACCCAGGTCCTCACCCCTCTGGCCCCATGAAGGCTTGTGGTGGAGGAAGCCATAATCCCCAGAGACACCTCCCACGGCCTTCCCAGGGGCTCTCCGGTCCCTTCCCACTTAGCGTTGACCCAGCCAGGCCTGGGCCAGAGTGGCTGAGGTCCAGGGTACACTTCACTTCCTGCCTTCCTACTCTTTACCTGGCTGCTGCCTGTCCATTTGTTTCTCATGTCTTTTTGCCAAATGTACGTCTGTCTGTCCAGTTTGTTTATTTTGAAACTCATTTAGGTTATCCAGACTTCGTGTGAAAGTTCATGTTCACCCACACCCAACCCCAAGCTTGCTGGGCGCACGCACATCCGAGGGGCCCTCGCTGAGGCTTCCGTTCCTAACTGGCAAGAGCCTGTATTTAATATGCTGAAATTTTCCAGGAAAAAACATATTTGTGAGACTAGATTAATCCCTGTTCCACAAAAGTGGGGATGCTTCTGTGGCAAAGGTTACAGGCAGGATTTGTTTTCTTCACTAGTTGGGGAAGATGCCATCTCTGCCCTCACTCCGCCCTGAGTCTGTGGCAGCTGTGCCGGCCAGCCGCTCACTGGGTTTCAAGAGAGGAATCTAGGCTCCTGCCTCCCTGCAGTGGCTCCCCACCAACCCCCGTGTTGGGCAGAGAGAGCTCCTGGGAATTGTTTCAGCCACCCATGCTGGTGGAAACTGACCCCAGGCCTTTTGCTTCCTCCTCTCCCTAACTCCTTCAGGCCAACCTGCTGGTGGATGTTTATTCCACTCTAGGATTGCGGCAGGGGAGCGAGACCTGTAAGGAAAACAATGCTGGGCTTCTTTATGTTTATCTCGAGAGCCAGCCATTCTCAGATTAAACTGGCTTCACCGTTCAGGCCAGACATGAAACCGAATGACAGTGGCGGCTGCCGGGAGAGGGAGTTGAGGGTCGCATCGTAGTCTCACCCCGAGGTCTCAAGGGCTCTTACGGGAGAAGGAAAGTGCATCTGCTCTCTTGGTAAAATGTTTCTCGGGTTCTGCTGTTAGCGTCACACTGGTAGTAAAGACCTGGGGGACTCTCTGGAAGGATCTGTCGGGTTAATGTCAGGTTAATGACAGGAGCATCCACTGTGGTAGGTCCCGTGGAATCAACAGACCTCACCACGCTCAGCTGTAAGTTCAAAGTTCCATCCTATGACTGAGGTGCCTCAGGCTGGCTTGGCCGTCAGGACAGCTTCTCAGGCACTTGGTCTCCCTCTCCACGCTGTTTCCCTCCCCACATGGATGCCACTCCCCTCACGGAGCGCCCACAAGGAGGGAGCCCGGGGAGCATACCGTGGTCCATCATCCCCAGGCCCACAGGTGCTCTGCCAGGAGCCCCAGCTCGCGGCAAGGATGGCTCAGGTCCCCATCCTCGCTGCTCTCATCAGCCTTGTGGGAGTGATGTTGAGAAAGCACCTGTGTCATTCCAGCACCTCTTCCCTTAAGAAGCCTCTGGGTCTTCTTTGGCCCTGAGACCAAGGTGGGCGGGGGCGATGGTATGTTCTGAGATTGTTCTGCAAGGTTCTCAAAGGGAGGAAATCTGAGTTGACCATTGTAGGTGGTGAGCCGATTAGAAGCGTGAGGCCATGCTAGGTAGATGGGGCCCCAAGGAACCTGATGGAGTATCACACAGGCGTCAGGATAGTGGCCAGGGGACCAGTGACAATTCTGTGAAAAGGCTCTGGGGAGTGTGATGGGAAAAAGCAAAGATAATTTGAGTTTATTAGTGGAAATACAAATGTTTTTGTTTTGTTTTGTTTTGTTTTTTGTGGTACGCGTGCCTCTCACTGTTGTGGCCTCTCCCATTGCGGAGCACAGGCTCCGGACGTGCAGGCTGAGCGGCCATGCCTCACGGGCCCAGCCACTCCGTGGCATCTGGTATTTTCCCGGACCGGGGCACGAACCCATGTCCCCTGCATCGGCAGGCAGACTCTCAACCACTGCGCCACCAGGGAAGCCCGATACAGATGTTTTTAAATGATGGCATTGGACAGGAGTGGGCATACCGATGAAATCTAAAAGTACTTATGGAGGGAATTCCCTGGCCGTCCAGTGGTTAGGACTCAGCACTTGCACTGCAGTGGCCTGGTTCAATCCCTGGTCGGAGAACTAAGATCTTCCAAGCCACTGTGCAGCCAAAAACAAAACAAAGAAAAGTACTTATGGAGACCTGAAATAACCCAAGACTAAGACGCCACTAGGAAGGGTTATGCTTCGCAGATACTAAGGAAAAATCGGAATTAACTTTCTCTTTTCCTGGAGAGAAACTCTACAAGATGGTGGAACTGTTACAAATCTTAAATTTAATTAGTGGCTGGGTAGAGGCAGGAAAGAGGTGTGTGGAATCCCCCTAGATGTGCTCCCCAAATCTGCCTCTAGAGGTCTCCTCACGCCCCCGTTTCTGAGCCTGAGGATGGAATTAAGTGGGAACCACATTTCTCTACCTCCCATGAAGGATTTTCAATCTCCAGGCTCCCTTTTCTGGCTGAGGGCTGGACAGAATGGCAGCACTCGCTCAGGAAGTCCTCCTGCGCCTTCCAGGCTTACCTTCTGCATCCAGGATGCACGGAGCAGCAGGGTTTCGCCGAGGGTCTGGCAGAAGCCTTTTTAGAGGAAAGAGCACCACCGACTGTACCAAGAAGCTGGGGATATCAGAGACTTCAGGTCTGAGTCTTGAGGCTGTTTCAGAAGGAGCCAGTTTTCAGCCCTGGCTCAGAATCTGGACCGGTGGTGTTTGTAGCAAGGACTCAAGAATTCAGAGCCAGGCAGCCTGGCAGCCAGTGGTGGTGGCGGCGAGGCTGCGGCAGTGTTTTGATTTGACTTTGTGTGTGTGTGTGTGTGTATGCGTGTGTGTGTGTGTGTGTGTGTGTGTGTGTGTGTGTGTGTCTTCTCTCCTTTTTACCATTTGCTTTTGGTCTTTCGTACCAAACAGCCGCAGTTCCGGAGTCCTGCCCATTAAACACAGAGGAATAAGTATGAGATCTACCAAATTATATAAAATGAAGGAACAACTTATTTCTTCTGGGGCTTCCTAACTTAAAAGGGCAATCTTTCCTGCTCTTCACCCTGTCACCCTTAGAGTGGTAAAGCACTGTGGACCCATGTGCCAGACTCCGTTACCCCCAGGGAGTAAAGATCCCCGCATTCCATCTGGCTGTGAGAGATACCTAAACATTTCCTGTCCCACTCACTCCCCTTCCCCTGGGGTCCACCTCCACAAGACTATTATTAGAGCCTTAGGGCAGATTAGCACACCAGGACATTTATGAGTGTACACAATTTATACACGCTGAATCCTAGTGCCATTAAAGGGTTTCGTGTCTTGGGCTGGCCTAACCTGAAGCTGACCCCAGACATTGGTGAGTGGCCTCCCTCAAATGTGACACAGTGAGCCTCACGCCCACCCTCCAGGGTCAGCTGGCTCCGTCCACGAACTGAGCCCTCTGAAGGGCATGGCTCTCGGCTCTGCCCTGGAGGAGATCACCGTGTGCTGGAGGACCCAGCAATTTCCACACAGCATGAGAAATTGGGTGGTCGTACGGGCCAGTGGGGGAACACTTCGGAGCACGCTGGACCCCATCTGGCTTCAGGGGGGGCCTTCTGGGGGCAGGTGCTGGAAGAGGCAGCTCAGCAGTCCTCGGCCCGAGAATGGAAGGCTTTCCCCAAACTCAGGGGGTTAGGGCTTCATCCTCTCCCTTCAGAAGGAGCATCTCACGCCACTGGGGTGACTGAATCAGATGGAGTCAGTCTGTGGGATGGGAGGACGACTTGGGGGAGATGAGTGTAGCCTGAACAAGGCCTGGGGGGCGGATGGTTTTCACGCACATTCTGTGAGTCTGGCGCCCTGCTCACCACTCTTCCATGTCACCTCGCTTAGTCTCACAGCATCCCTGGGGAGTAAGTACTTGTCTCCCATCTGATGGATGGGAAAATCTGGGCTCCAAGTACAGTGACCTGCCCAAGGTCACACAGTCAGTACGTTACAAGCTGGGGCTGTATCCCGGTTTTCTGACTACAGATTTAGACCTTACTAGAGCTTGAACAAGCAGGAGGTCAGGATGGATTGGATACAGAGCCTGAAGGAGAGAGAAGCACCAAGAGTGGGTTTCCAGCATGGGCAGTGGGTGCTTCTCGTGCAGGGACTGCAGTACAAGGGGGGAAGATGATGAGTTTCGTGGATGGGACCCGGGGGACCCCAAAGCTCTGGAGCTAATGTCTCCTGGGGTTGGTGGCACCAGCTGATAGCAACTCTCGGTGGGCTGTTCAGGTGCAGAAGGAGAGGAACAGCTGTCACTCTGTTCTCTGCCATGCCATTTGGTCCCTGGCACCCTGCTGGGCAGCCAGTCCCTTCCTGCCCCCCCCTGGCCCCCACAGCAAACACTAACTCTGAGCCCAAATTAACACACTCTTCTCCCTCCCCTTCACCTCCTCCTGCTCTCGTGAAAGTCTCAGCCAGACTCAGTTCCTTTTCCTGGTCCGCTGTAACACTTAGGCAAACTTCAAGACCAAATAAAGATACAAAGGTGGAGCCTACGGCAAGCTCACGAAACAAGGACCATCCTGCATGTCCCACCATCAGTGGGCCACAGTGGCCATGACTGTCCCTCACCCAGTGGACGCCACTGCTCCCAAGTTTCACGTGCTGTGGTTTGCACCCTGTGGGAGTTCCAGGTAATGCGCATCTTGCCAGTTTTCGTGCCAAACTCCCGGACTGTCCTGCCAGAGACACCATCTGCACCAAACCAAAGGTCCGGTAACCTTCCTTTCCTCTTCTCAGGTGCCTGGCAGGCTGACGACAACGTGGTCAGTTGTCAGAACACGCAGTGCAGACGCTCATCTTCTGGCAGCCTGGAGGACCCCGAGAACAGGCTCTGCGTGTGGGATCCTTTGGCCATCTGAGAGCCTTAGCCCCTGTACCAGGGCTCTCCTCCCGTTCTCACATCCCATCCTGGCCTCATGGCACCACTGACCTCCTGGGCATCCTCAGCAAGACACACGGAGACTTTTGAGACCCACGTGAAAGCTGGATGCTGAGGGCACCTGACCCTTCTCCCAGACTCATCTTCTTCCGCAACCGTGATCCTTCCCCTCTCAGAAGGGACTGGAAACCTCTTTTCTCCTTGTGGGCTAAAGCCACTCGAACTGCAGCTCATGAGACCCTTTGCAGAGACTCTCTGGAATGTTTCCACTGTATCTTGATCTTCAGGTGGAGCTGTGGCCTACAGACTGGTTATTTCTTGTGCATCTTTTTTTTTTCTCCTTAGGAGGTAGACCAAGAAGACTCAAGAGTTTGGGTGACTTCATTACAAACACCCATCTGGCATTTTCTAGTCTCTGGGACATCATAACCAATCTGAGACCTGCAGTTTGGGGTGGCGTTGGGGGATGACTCCTGTGAGAAGGGAAAGCCATATTGCACTGTAAGTGGGGTTTCCCTCAAAATGCATTAGGAGCTCCTCTCTCAAGGACAAGAAGCAGTGGCAACCACCAGAAGGTTGGTTGGGAAAACAGTTCTTGCTTCTGGTAGCAGAGGCTATGCCTCGTGTGTCTGCTTAGGAAGGAGGCCTTGAATCTGAGAACCCCTCAGTTAAATGATGACCTACCGGGGAGTTCTTTATGATCAGGTGCACTCAGGAAGGCCTGGGGCTCCATCCTAAGGTGACACTGCAAAGGCATTTTTGACCCCCTCTATGTACCAGGCACTTGTTAGGGACTGTCGTATATTATCACGTTTCATCACTACCGCCCTGTCAGGTGGCATTCTTATCCCTGCTGCCCCCGTCTCCACCCCGCTTTTCTGAAAGAGTTGAAGAAAGAAGCTGAGAGAGGGGTGGACCGGTGGTTCTCATTTGGTGCCCAGGAACCCCAAAGGAGGTTGGGGGAAGGGCTGAGCTGGGGTCAGTGGTGGTCTGGGAGGCTCCCCACCCCACCGGTTTTCCTCCCCTGTCCTCCAGATCAGCTGAGCCTGATGGGGGGAGCCGGAGGTACTGCCTTCCATAGGCTCATCAGAGATTTAGAGATATTGTTCAAATCACATGTGCACCCCACCTCACTCTGGTGTAGGGCATAGAAATAACAGCCTGAAACAGCAAGACCGTAAGCTGTTGGCTGTTCGTCCCTCAACACTAGTGTTATCAATGGATTCCTCATAGCTCTCTGATAGATGCATTGTCTGCTGGCTTTTGGAAGAGGTGGTTATTTAGTGGAGCATGAGATTGAGAAGCAAAGTGGGATCCAACATTTTGTGAGGCTGAGATATGACAGAGCCCTAGGCTATGCCCACCATGATGGCCTGAATTAGTAGTTGGAATTGTTGCCCTACAAGAGCTTTTCAGGGTCCTTCCCAAGGCCTCAAAGAGAGCCCAGTGCCAGGGCATGTTTTGCACCTCCTGTGTGGCTGCTTTGCGCCACCAGGTGCCTGGTGACACTCACTGCCTGGTGGTTGTGGTTCACATCCTGCCCTGGGGGTGGGCAGGGGGAGGCCTGTGGTCTTGACAGACACATGAGCCAAGCCTGAATCTCAGCTTCTGCCTTGAGTTCCCGTGTCCACCCGCTCTGAAATCCTGCAGTGGGCTCTGCTGTTTCAGGCTCCATTTAATGTCCTTCCTTTCCCCGAAACATTCTTACAGCCCCTTTCATATTGATGATTCCAGCAATAACCACACTTCCTGATCTCCTTGAAGTCTGAGTCCCAGAAGCACTAGGGAAGGGGGCGCTCCCTTAGCCTTGGGTGGTGGTATACAGATCCACCTCCTCTCCCGGCAGGTAGTATTCAGAGTGTGGTGTTACCTGAGATGAAGGAGATGCAGGTAAACAGTTGCCACAGTGGCCAGGAACCCTAAGAGGAAGCCATTGTCTTCACCCTTTCTGGAGGGTCTGTCTTCTCCCAGGAAGAGGCTCAGAGAGATTCCTCAAGGCCTTGGTTCCATAACCAAGACATACCCGGGTGAGAAGTGGCCCTTCACTCCTGTTTCTCAGTTTCTGCTCTCTCCCCCATCCCCTCACTTCTTTGCCCTCATTTAGCTCTTTGGCGAGCAGAAATATCCCATCCAAAAGGGCTGGGATCAGGGAACGGAGCACAGAGCCTGGTCGGGGAACAGGACAGCCGCCCCAGTCATCATCTGGAGATGGTCATGTTGTTAGCAGTTGACCCACAGAGAATATGACGGGGCCTGGTTTCTCACACAAGGACACAGACTAACCAGAGGCCTGGGGCTCCTTCCTGCCACACTCAGGTCGGAGCTCACCTATGAGCTCACTTCCGGGTGGTGTGGTGATCCCAGCCTTCTCACAGAGCCCTTTTTCCTTCTCCTCCCCAGTCCCATCCCACCAGAGGTCATGCCCACGCTGGGGCATCTCCTGGGCACGGATCCACACACGTTAAGCCATCTCACCTGGGGAGAGTTTGTGTCCTGTACGCCTTACCTTGGCACGTTGGTTGCTCACTTTGCTTTAGGATCTGCACACCTAGTGTGTGTAAGTATGTGTGTACTGTTGTGCCAGCTGTGTACCCCTCACTCCCTGGAGTACACTCATGGGAACACTACAGTGGGGACGTCAAGGAGGCAATATTTATGGATAGCAGCATGATTCTTAAAAATGAATAAAACTGTTCACAAGGGAAGGAGAGCTGTTAACTGCGCAGTTGGCTTATTTGTGAGTTTCTGTCCGACTTTCTCCAGCACGCTTTTAATAGTTTGACTGAATAACAACTCACACTGCAGAAATATAGAAGATCATGAGAGATTACTACAAGAAACTCTATGCCAATAAAATGGACAACCTGGAAGAAATGGACAAATTCTTAGAAATGCACAACCTGCCAAGACTGAATCAGGAAGGAATAGAAAATATGAATAGACCAATCACAAGCACTGAAATGGAAACTGTGATTAATATCTTCCAACAAACAGAAGCCCAGGACCAGATGGCTTCACAGGCGAATTCTATCAAATATTTAGAGAAGAGCTAACACCTATCCTTCTCAAACTCTTCCAAAATATAGCAGAGGGAGGAGCACTCCCAAACTCATTCTACGAGGCCACCATCACATTGGTACCAAAACCAGTCAAGGATGTCACAAAGAAAGAAAACTACAGGCCAATATCACTGATGAACATAGATGCAAAAATCCTCAACAAAATTCTAGCAAACAGAATCCAACAGCACATTAAAAATATCATACACCATGATCAAGTGGGGTTTATTCCAGGAATGCAAGGATTCTTGAATATACACAAATCAATCAATGTGATACACCATATTAACAAATTGAAGGAGAAAAAACATATGATCATCTCAACAGACGCAGAGAAAGCTTTCCACAAAATTCAACACCCATTTATGATAAAAACCCTGCAGAAAGTAGGCATAGAGGGAACTTTCCTCAACATAAGAGAGGGCAGCAGGAGGGAGTTTGAAGAGAGTTACCGCGTGAGAGAGCGGTTAAGAGCCCGCAGTCTCTTTGGAGACGCCCTGGCCAATGGCAGAAGCGGAAGCTGTTTATATGGGCGGGGCGTCGCCACGGCAGCAGGAGACGCCTTGCGAGCGGCTACTGAGTGCCTGTCCTAGGCTGCTGGCTTTCAGAGTGGCGCCGTCAGGCGTCAGTGGCGACGAGGATTGCTGGCTGGGCCCTCGAGCTGGGAGCAGAGAGCCGCGGTGAGGGTGGGCGGTGGGAGGAATTTCTTTGAGAACCTTCCTTTGGCCCGGGCTGCGCTCTGAGCCAGGTAAGGGACGGGGAGGGCTGCAGGCCGTGGGAAGGGAGGGCGTCAGTAGCAGCCCGCTCTCCCATCCGTCCCCGACGGAAGTGGTGGGCCCGGGGACTGACATCAGAGGCGTTTGGGGGACACTCACTTCCCGCCCCCTTATAACTCTCTGTATTCTTTCCTTCCTTCCCCTTGATCCCCATCCTAATATCCCTTTTCAAAGATCAGACGACCTCCCCCGCCCCCCGACCCGTCGTACTGCCCTCCTGGACTCTCTCACCCCATTTCCATTGGTTGTGGACGGAGAGAGGGGGGTTAATTCCCCGCTTTGAGGGAGAAAGGGGTGGCCTCGCATGCCCCTACACTATTCCCTCGTTTGGATAATTAAGTCTCCTCTAAAAGATCCAAGAGGAAAAGAGCGAGGCGAACCCCGTGTGGGTCGGACCCCCGGGCACACCTTCTGTTTCCCAGACCTCAGCAGTAAAAGATCCTCCCCAGCTGCAGGAAGGATTTTAGTAAGAGCCTCCCCCGTCGCACACACTCTCCCCTCGGGGGTGGGGAAAGAGGGCTCAGTTCCCTCTCTGGTCCCCGCAGGCACCACATTCCGTTTGGAGGAGGCTACCCTCGGATCGCGGGATGGAAGCCCGCTTCCGGGAGGCTGCGTAACTGAAGCCGTGGGAGTCAGCGGGCCGGAGAGCTCGGCGGCCACCCTCAGCTCGGCTCGAGGATGTTGACCGCCCCCTCGGAGAGTCCCCGCAGATATGGCGGAGAGCTGGCTACGCGTCTCGGGAGCAGGGGCAGCGGAGGAGGCCGGACCGGAAGGCGTCCTGGAGTCCAACGCCCTGAATGACAGCCTGACCAGCCTGCAGTGGCTGCAGGAATTCACTGTTCTCAACGCCAAGCTCCCTCCCTGCCTTCGGGGGACACTGACACCCACGGCTACCACGAGCTGTCAGGCTCGGCCGAGCTGGGGTCACCCCTGGCAGCGGACTCCGCCTGGCTGGGGCAGCCGCACACACCCGGCAAGCCCACGTCCTCGTGCACGTCGCGGAGCGCCCCCTCGGGGCTGCAGGCCTCGCCTCCCGACGACGTGGACTACGCCACCCACCCGCAAGTGAAGCCACTCTACTTGTATTCCACGCTCATCTGCATGGCCATGCAGGCCAGCAAGGCCACCAAGATCACCCTGTCGGCCATCTACAAATGGAACACAGACAGCTTCTGCTACTTCCGCCACGCTGATCCCACCTGGCAGGTAGGGAGGCACTCCCTCCCTCCCTGCCCATGCCCGCGCGGACTGGACTCACATCCCAGATCCGCAGGCCAAGTAGGCGCGGTACGGCCAGGGCCCCGAGAGAGGAAGGCCGTCCAGGAAAGACCTCAAGGGAGCCCAGTGCTTGGACTGCTGCCCCTTTGACTTCAGAGACGGAGGAGGGAGGATGTTCAGAGGGCTGTAGGGGTAGCGACATAGAGGTTCAAGAGGCAAGAACTTGTCACTCATCCGGCAGGCTCAGCCCAAAGATCTGGGCTGAACTATGCGTGGACACAGCCCCCAGGGTAGGTTGATGGACTGGGGGACACATTTTTGTCCCAAGTCCTAGAATTCCTAGACACTACCCTCCTCAAGGTCAGTTTGTCAGGGCGTGACTGGAAGCATAGTATCGTTCCTGCCAGGCTCTGCATCCCGCCTGCTTTCAGTTGGCTGGAGGGGCTCTGGGAGGGGAGAGGGGTGTGCTGCAGGGTGTGAAGGCCATCTGTGTCCCAGTGGAAGGGCTACGGGGCCTTCCGAAAGCTGCTGTGCCAGCCCCCACCCCAAGCCCTCCCTAGTTTCCTGCCTACACTCTGCCCCCCCTTCTCATCAACCTCCCTGGGGCGACAATTACCTCAGCCACGTGCTTTCCACAGGGGATCTTTCCTCCCACACTGGCTTCATGTTCCAAGTCTCCGGAACCTGGCACAGAGCAGCCAAGGGGCCCAGGCCACCATGTAATCATCCCAGTCTTGCCAGGGCGCACTACTCACTTGCCGGCCACACCCACCAGGCCCCAGATCCCTGTGCCCCAGCGTGGTTTGGACTGTGAACCCAGGCGTGAACAAGGCAGGATGGCGATTCAGGCTGGGCACACACTGCCCTGAGCCTCTTCGACCATCAGGATCAGGGGCTACTTGGGGACAGTGACCCTGAGGATGCACAGATCCTTCCCTGTGGTACAGGCCACAGGATCAAAGTTCCTGTGATCACAGCTACTCCACGTTTGCTTGGGCCCTGACCCTGGGGCAAGTACCATTTGTAACCTTGGTGATACAGCAGAGACCCTCCACCACTCCCCAGCCTAACCCAAGACTGAGAGCCCCCAGGAATGAGCGCTATGCTCTTGGCTGGGTAATAATCAACTGAGGCCTCAGAGCGTGGAGTGGGAGGAGGGGGACATGGTGGGTGAGGGCCCAGGCCAGCAGCCGGCTCTACAAATAAGGAAAGTCATCAGATCCTCCCACACTTCATACACCCCTCACACACACCCTCACACCCACTCACTCATTTCACAAACAGAGAAGGCCAGCCAGGCCCAGGCAGAGGGAGATGGCCGTCCAGGCCCAGGGAGAGCCAAGGCCTTTGGCCAGAGGCCGCAAGCGGTGGGGTAAGGGAGGGAGGGCAGAACAGGCTGGCACTGAGAACCACCCTGCGGCTCAGGGCTCGGATGACTGAGCAGGCAGATATCCTGACAAAAGGGAACAAAAGCCCCTGACAGCACTCCCAGCTCCTGGTGTCCCGTGGCTGGTGTCCCAGAGCCTCACAGTCAGAGCAGCGCCTCTGTCTACCTGCCCCCATTAGAGAGAAGTTAGTGGTGGGACTGGCAATGGTGCTAGGAGCCCCCCATCACTGACCCCACCCACTCACACAGCTGTCTTCCTTCTCTCCTATCTCCCTGTGTTCAGAACTCCATTCGCCACAACCTGTCCCTGAACAACGGCTTCATCAATGTGCCTCGGGAGAAGCACGAGCCAAGCAAGGGGCCTTCTGGCGCATCGACCACCAGTATGCCGAGGGGCTGCTGAGTGGGGCCTTGAAAAAGCAGCAGCTGACCCCAGTCCACATCCACCCGGCCTTTGCCCGCCCGGCCGCGCCTGTTCCCAGGGCCACCCCATGGGCCGGGCCACTGACCGTGAACACTGAGGCCCAGCAGCTGCTGCGGGAGTTCGAGGAGGCCACTGAGGAGGCGGGCTGGGGTGCAGGCGAGGGCAGGCTGGGGCGTAAGCATCAACAGCCGCTGCCCAAGCAGGAGGCCAAGGTCCCGCGGCCCTCCAGTCCCCTTCTGCTTGCTGACCCAGGAGGAGCAGGGTGAGCTGGAACCCCTCAAGGGCAACTTTGACTGGGAGGCCATCTTGGACACTGGCACACTGGACGGGGAGCTGGGCACGCTGGAGACCTCGGAGCTGATCCCGCCGCTGAGCCCTGCCTCACACGGGGACGTGGACCTTACCACCTATGGCCACCACATCGAGTGCCCTGTTACCTGGGGGCCTCCAGTGGAGCAGGCTACCGACAGCCTGGACTTTGATGAGACCTTCCTGGCCACATCCTTCCTGCAGCACCCCTGGGACGAGAGCAACCGTTGCTCCCTGCCCCCCGAGCCCCTCTTTGAGGCCGGGGATGCCACACTGGCCTCTGACCTGCATGACTGGGCCAGCCTGGCCGCCTTCTTGTAAGAAGCCAGGCCCTGACCCACCTCCAGACAGCACCGAAGTCTGGGCCCAGACTGCCCCCCTCCACGCCAGTGCAGGCCCATGGACACCCTACCACCCAGGCAGGGGCTGGGCCAGGTCAACCCACCAGGCCACACGGCCCCCAGCCCAGGCCATCCTCAGATTCTAGTCCAGCAGGCTGAGAATTGGGGCCCAGGACCAAAATTGCTGCCTCCGCTCCCCAGCCCCCCATACACACAGTGTTTCACTGATCCACTTCTTCCCTGCCCCAGAGACACGCTAAGGGCCCTGCACTATGAGAGCTGCGGCTTGGAGGGGCCCTGGCCAAGCTGGAAACATCAGTACAGGGCCCGCCCCAGAACACCTTAGCTTCGAAGCTTCTCTCTCTCCTGCTCTCCTCCCCAGGTCTCTATCCAGGGAATGTTCCCAGGTATAACAAATGCTGAGTAGGTGACTGCAAATTAACACCCAAGAGGCCTCTCCCGGCAGTCTGTGAGGAGGAGCAAGGCGGAGGGGGGAAGAGAGAGGAGACAGAAAGGAGGCCGGGGTGCCGGGTGGAGCCAGGAGATTTTCTAAGGCCTCTGGGATCTTTTGGCTTCATCCGTAGAGTTGTGGCAGAGGGTATGTGTCCCTAATCTTTGAGCCCAACTTGAGGCTGAGAGCAGCGGGGAGTTGGGGATCTGGGGGTTAGGGGCTGGGGCAGCCAAGCTGCAGAGGGAAAGGGGACAGACAGTCTAATGTAGTGAGTGTAGCTACAGCTGAGGCTTAACTGGGAGGGACGCAGTGCTTGCTAGAACCACTGGGACCAGGAAGGGGGGATGGCCCCGTGCCCTTGCTTGCACTCCTGCGGTGGAGTGTCTTGCTCCACCTGAGGCTTCCTCCATGGTTGCAGAAGTTGCAGCTTCTCCAAAAGTCTCTGAAAGCTGAGCTGGGGTCTCCTGCTGGCTTGTGGCAGGTATAACTTCTTCTCCAGGATGCTCTGGATCCTGAGCTGGGGTCTCCTCTTTTACTGAAGGTTTATTATGTGAACTGGCTTCTGGCGTTTGGGCTGGAGCCTCCTGTTGAAATGGCAAAGGTTCAACCTCCTCAGATGGCTGTGAAGGCAGCGTGCGGGCCTCATGCTGGGTTGTAGAAAATTCTGCATTAGTAAGGGGCACTGAGGGCTGAGCTGAAGGCTTGTGCTGATTTGGACAAGGTCCCACCTCTGGAGTGGGTTCTTCTGTGATGGTAAGCTCCACATCTGCAGGTTTGACAGCGACACTGGATAACTTTGAATGCTGAGCATGAGGGTGACTTGGAGGTGAAACTGTCATTTCCTGATGCTCTGGAGCTTGAGCTGGCTGTTCCTGTTGAGTTGGAGAAGGTTCCACCTCCCCTGAAGAAGGCTCTGGAGGCTGAGCTGGTTGCTCCTGCAGGGTTGCAGAAGGTCCTATCTCCGGAGGAGACAGAGCTGGGATCTCCTGCTGGCTTGGAGAAGATTCTGCCTCATTAGGAGGCTCTAGAGACGGAGCTGAGGCTTCCTGCTGGGTTGCAGAAGTGTCAGCTTCTCCAAAAGACTCTGAAAGCTGAGCTGGGGTCTCCTGCTGGGTTGCTGCTTTCACCTCCTCAGGAGGCTCTGTAGGTTCCGAAGGCTGAGTCGGTTGTTCCTGTTCCCTTGGAGAAGGCTCAGCTTCCACAAGAGGCTCTGGAGGCTGACCTGTGGGCTCCTGCTGGGTTGGAGAAGGTTCAACTTCCCCAGGAGGCTCAGAAGGCTGAGCTGGCTGCTACTGCTCCCTTGAAGTCTCATCCTCTCCAGGAGGCTCTGGAGGCTGAGCTGTGGTCTCTTGTTGGGTTGTAGAAGATTCTGTCTCCTCAGGATGCTCAAGAGGTGGAGCCAGGGCCTCCTGCTGAGCTGTAGGAAACTCAGCTTCCGTAGTGGCCTCTGGATTCATGGTAAATTCCAAATCCAGAGGTTGCAGTGGAACACGGGGCAAGTTTGAAGGAGCGTGACGCTGAACGCCAGGTAGAGACGCTACCTCATCAGTCACTGGAATTTGAAGTACATACTCAGTAGGGAAAGCTGGAGCCGCACTTGGGGCCTCTTGATGGAGTAGAGAAGGATCAATCTCCTCAGGGTGCTCTGGAGGCTGAGATGGGGTCTCCTCCTGGACTGGAGAAGGTTCAACCTCTTTAGTGACCTGTGGATTTATGGGAAGTGCCAGATCCAGAGACTTAACAGTGCCATTGTACAAGTGTGACTGCTGAGCTTCATTTACCCCGTGATGTGCTTCTAGTCGAACTACAACCTCCTTAAGTGTCTCCAAAGGCCGGGCGAGGGCCTCCTGAGGACTTGAAGTTTCTAGTTCCTCAGGGGCCTCTGAAGGCTGAGATGGAGCCTCCTGCGGAAGTGGAGGTGGTTCTACCTCTTGAGTGGGCTCTGCATGCTGAGCCTGGGCCTCTGCCTGGGGTGAAAAAGATTCAACGTCCTCAGGGGTCTGTGGATGCTGAGCAGGCCCCTCCTGCTGGGTAAAGATTCAGCCTCCTCAGTGAGCTCTGGATGAGGAGTTTGGGCCTCCTGCTGGGATGAAGAAATATCTCATCCTCATCAGAAGACTCCCTGTCGTGTAGCTTTTGTGCCATGTGTTCCTTGCGTGTGGCGCTGAGAGGCCTATACATATCCCTAAGCCAAAGTGGCCGCCTTCTCCCGAAAAAGCCCTCCTAGAACACAGAAAGGGAAATATTAATTCTGCATCTCCTCTGCTTTCTCTGGCCACAGTACTTTACCCTCCTCACATCTACCTGACTCTCACTTTCCCCTGAGCTTCTCTTATGCAGCAGAAATCAAAAAAAGGCCCTTGGAGGAAAACACACACAGTGAGTGTTACATGTCACTTTTCATCTCTCTCACAATGTGTCATGTCTGCTTTCATTAGGACTAAATGGGTACCTCAGTTCATAATCACAATGAGCAAAATCACCACAGACCCGGGATCATGAAAATCATTGCATGCATGCTGGCCTTCCAGAAGTTCTCTGTGTCTGTCCAAAATGGACCCCAAGTGTCTCTGGGGAGACGTTTGTATGTGGCTTAGCATGGAGCATAGGCAGGATTTTCAGCCCCGTTCACCTTTCTTTGCCCTTGGCCAACTGCCCTCGTGCAGTGAAAATACTGCACAACGGCACTGGGCAGAAACTTGTTACTCCCTTAGACGCGCTTCACACCAGTCCGCTTCGCACTTAGTCGCACATGCAGCATTTGCTGGGGGTGTGGGTGTGGGGAGAAGGTGATTTTATTTTCCTGGCTGCTCTATCCTATAAGTTGAATCACACCAATTAAACACCTGAACCCAACGAGCAAAGTCATCTATAGCTCTCTGACTTTCACTCTGCAGGCTGTCACTCAGGTGTCAGTGAATTGTGGAATCCGTTTAAAGGCCATGACCAGCAGGGAAGCACAAAATACACTTTTCGAATACAAATAGAATAGAAAAAATTCACAGTGCGCAATAAGTTTGTTTCAGAAACTACTTATGTCCGTATATATGTGTCTACTCAACTGTGACATAAAACGTAGCTCACAGCCCAAGCACAATGTGATCAGTGGAGAAGTCCTCAGTGGAAAGGGACCATCTTCTTCTTGGTAATCACTAGCAGTATGACCATGGGGCAAGATATTTTCCCTTTCTCTTTCTCCATTTACTTATTACAAAAGGAAGAGACAAACTACTGTCTAAAGCTTCTCCCGGTTAAAATTCTATGAGGTTTGGATAAAGGGAATAGAGAATAGGGGCCTGAAAAACAGTAGGATGAGAAGGGAAGTTTTCTTGCCACTTTCCAGGAGGGACTCATATGTTCTACCTTTCGTCAGCTTTGAGTGAGGCCAGCCCCTAGATCCCCAACCATGTGGCCCTCCCTACCCCAGAGCCTCCTAGAAGGCCTCTGGCCTGGCCTGATGCCTAGGAACCAGGCATCAGCCCAGCAGGAACAGGTACAACCAAAACCTCTCCCCGTCCACCCTCTTTCCTTAGAGGTCTAGTGAGAGCAGATGAATGTGTGCCAGTCCTGTTCTAACTCAGCTTGGGCTGGGGAGCTAATTCTGCTGATAAATAAACTAGGGTAAACCTTTAGGGTAATTAAACATTCCTCCTGCCTTTGGTGAGGAAATTGAAATAGATGAGTTCTAAGTTCTCCTCTAGTTGTAAAATTCTGCTTTCAAAGACCAATATTTACCTTCTGCTTCTTTTTCTATCTTCCTCTTTTGCAATTCTATGAGAAGAAATCTGTTTTGAAAGAAAACAGGATCATGATTATCCATTACAACTATTTCCAAATCCTTATTCATTCCTTTTTACTTTAAATCTTATCTATCCAGTAAGATGATAACTCTTTCAAGGAAAGGAATTCTACCCTGTTTAAGAATCCTTTGACTCTTCCACAGTACCTAACTTAGGGTCTTGCATGCAGCTGGTGATATATTTTATTGACTGTTTTAGATAATGTTCAACAGATAATTCCTAATAAAAACTCTTAGAAGTAGGAAAAGAAAATAAAAGTATCTGGCAGAAACCTAAGCATTGTTTTAAAGTCAAGAACAAGAGTAGGATGCCCAATCATTACTGCTACTATTGAGCATTGTGGAGGAGGTCTTAATCAGTACGATAAGAAAAACGAAGCATTGGAAAGAAGAGACAAACATATCTGCATATGAAACAAGGGACCCAAAAAGACCAAAAGAATCAACTGAAATTTTATTGGAAGTAACATGAGTAAGATGGCTCCATACAAAATCAAGAGATCAACATATTAGCCTCAATAGCTTTCCCATATAACACAACTAACTAACTAAAAAACAGAAGAAACATCCCATTTACTATATCAATAAAAAATGCATAAAGTACCTAGGAATAAATTTAGCCACATATTTGTAAGACCTATGTGATGAAAATATAAAAACTTTTCTGAAAGACATTAAGAAGTACTTACATGGTATGAGATACCATCCTCCTAGAATGTTTTAAAGAGGACAGTTCTCCTGAAATGAAACTAAAAATTCAATGTAATCCATTTTATAGCCAAAATAATTTCTAAATAAAACCTGGCCTGCTGACATTTGATAGAGAATATATGTTAGAATAGTTATGAAAGAAGGTCAAAGAGTAGGACCCTGCCCTACCAGATATAAAATATGTTATAGAGCAACTGGAATTAAGCAGTGTGATATCAGTACTGGTACAGGACAAGATAACTGGATCACAGAACAGCATCCAGATGAAGATAGCATATTAGACCAGGGAAGAAAGAATAAACCATTCAGTGAAAGATTTGAAAAGAATCAGATCTTCATGTAGGGGGAAAAAGTTAGATCCCCTACCTCAACCACACGAACAAACAAATACAACAAATTCTGGACAGATTATAAAAGTACTTGAAGAAAATATTAGAGATGATTTTTACGTCACGAGGTGACAAAGGCCTGGCTAACAAAACCCACCCCACATGAGCCATGAGGAGACGACAGGCAGATATGGTGGCAGACTGTCAACACACCTCCTACTCTTCACAGCCCTTGCCCCCTTTTCCCCTGGACTGTTTGTCTTCTTCTTGTTGACTTATAAAACTCTTGGGAGTTCCCTGGTGGTCCACTGGTTAGGGCGTGGCTCTTTCACTGCTGTGGCCCGAGGTTCAATCCCTTGTCAAGGAACTAAGATCCTGCAAGCTGCACAGCATGGCCAAACCCCACCACTTCGAAACAAACAAACAAAAACTCTTTATGGTAAAGAAATACTGGCTTTCATTGAATTTCAGTGTTTCGAATATTTCCAGTGTTTTTGTCTCTAAGGAGACAAGACAAAAGAGTGGAGTAGGGAGCACCAGCTTTGCAGTCGGGTGAAACTGCCTTCTGCTTTTGGTTTGGCCGCTGGGGCCTTACACTGATCTCCTTCATCTATGAGGGAGGGATAGTAATATCATCCTCACAGGACTGTGGGCTTTAAATCAGACAATATATGGAAAACTCTTCATCTTATGCTTGGCATGAATCAGTGCTAAGCTGGTGTCACAGACAAGATGGTGGAATATATCAAAGGCTCTGCTTGTGGCATCAGCCTCTGAAGGCTCTTTCCCACCAGAAGATTATAGAAATATTGCTTTTATTTTCTTCTAATACCTTTATGTGGTCTTTTTTCACATTTATGGATATATGTTTATTTAACATGAAACATGGGGATCTGCTATTTACCCCCCAAATACTTAGGCAGCTATTCTATCACCATTTATTCATTTTCTTCCCCTGATTGCAATATTAAAACATGACATTTCAAAGGTCTTAAGAACACAGGGGTCTATTGCTGGACTCTATCCTACTTCAAATAAATATTCGGTTGCATTATTCCTCACTGTGGAATTGACATAACGCCTCATCTCTCTTCCGTTGGACACCATTATTGTCTACCAAAGGAAGAACACTGCATGGCCCCTGTCCTCCAAAAGCTTATCGTATATGTGGGGAGAGGAAATAACGGTTAGGACTCCTCACTTTCACTGCTGAGGGAACAGGTCCAATCCCTGCTTGGGGAACTAAGATCACACAGGCCCAAACAAAACTAAACAAAACAAAACAAATGCAAGAAGTTAAAAACAATAAAAAGGGGACTTTACAGAAATTCTAAAAATGCCAAAGGCCATATGCCACCTGAGATGTAGAGGGTACAGTCTGGGCAATGGCCAATGACTAGCAAGCTAGTCCCCAGCCTCCTAGGCTCAGAAATCACACTCTTCCTCACCAAGCGAGAACTGACGTCTTCCTGTTGTGGCAATCTCACTTTAGCAATATCACAGGATGGATCAAACATCAGAATGCCAAATTATTACTTGACAATGAGAAATACATCTGTTCTACACACAGGGCATCTGTGTCTACACAATCAGAGAATTACCTTCTGTGGGGACAGGCCTCCGTGGCACACTAAAGCACAATCACAGAATCAAAGGCTACTTGGTGACAACAGAATTAGAAAAGGAATCAGCTGAATCCAGAGTTTAATGGGAAGGCCTGAGGTAACTGGATCCATCCATCTCCTCAACAGGCAGCCTGGCTAGTGGGCCTGACTCTTCAGTTATGCTGCCTAAGGTGCCATCTCTACTCTTGGGCAATGTGAGGATGGGCACTGCCCATGTTGGTCTCTCCTCACCTTTTCTATGCTTTCACTAGTGATCAACCCTCCTGCAGATAGACACATTTCTCTTTAGAAGTTAGTACATCATGCCAGGTTTGATTCAAGTGTGATAGGCCAGGAAGCCATTGGCCCTTACACGTCTCTGCTCAGCTCCATGATGTGCTAACCTTGGTGGCTCTCTCCTGGGGGGCTGCCTTTCAAAAAACTGCTTACCACTTTTGTGAGTTCTGAGGGGAGGGGACTGCTTTGCTCTGGCCCCTAAGAAATGGTGACAAACCTCACAGGACTAGGATCAGGAGGGCTGGAGTATTCAGGGAAGGCTTTACAGAGAAAGATATCTGAACTTGAGTTGGCTTTTCAGAGATTCATAGGAGTTCCACAGGCAAAGCAAAATAAAGGAATTTTCGATGGACAAAGGCACAGACAAAAGTAGGAATGGGTATGGTGTAACTAGCGTATAGTGAGGAGCTGCTTTGGCTGGAATGGAGGGCTGCCATTACAGGAGAAAAGATAACTAAAGTAATGTGGAGTGGTAGGGTAGAATCAAGACTGTCAGCCTATTAAAATCACTCTTTTAATGTTAGCAACTGCCTGCTGGGAAAAGTAATCAACCACTATGTAACTGAACAAAAGGTAAACAGGCTAGCTCCAGGAATAGGCAACTATAAATATTTGAGGGTAGCCTGCTGCAAGATTTTACTTGCAGTGTTTTAATGGAACCTAACTACACAATTCCTAATACACCGGAGAAGAAAGCTGCTAAGTAAACCTGAGGAATTGACGAGATCACACTTGTGTCTTTCAGGCATGTCCTTTTAGCCCTCCCAGGGTGACTGATAGCTCCTTGAGTATGGAGATCCTATATCTCTCATCACTTCAGCCAAGAAGGAAAGAAATCAACGGTAGAATGAGAGTGACTGGTGAGGACCTCAAATCAGCATACTTTGTTGAGTTGAAGAAAATTTATTATCATGTCAACTCTGGCCTTCTTATAAACTTCACTTGTCCAAATAGTCCAATAGCTTGTTATCAGGGATCCAATTCCATAGGGATCTCCTGGGAGTGAAGTTCCTTTTAAAAATCCTGTGGGGACTTCCCTGGTGGTGCAATGGTTAAGGATCCGCCTGCCAGCACAGGGCACACAGGTTCGACCCCTGGTCTGGGGAGGTCCCACATGCTGCGGAGCAACTAAGTCAGTGTGCCACAACTCCTGAGCCCGTGCATCTACAGCCCGTACTCCACAACGAGAGACGCCACCTCAGTAAGAAGCCCATGCACTGCAATGAAGACCCAACGCAGCCAAAAAAAAAAAACCACACACACACACACACAAAAACATCCTGGGAATATACTTTTCATTAAAAGAACAAAGTGTATGTCAGTCCTCATGGCTAAAGGGAAGAATCAAGTAGTAGCAGGTGGAAAGGTGGATTTGATTCTCAGTTTCTGGGTTCTCAATCTGAATTAATTATTGTCCTTCCCTCACTGAGACAGAAAATTGTAACGCAAATCGTCACTACTACAGGTACAGAACTGCCAAGATGAGTTAGTTGTTATAGTCATAACCTGGAACTTCTTTTGTGAGCTAAAGAAATATATCACAATTTTTAAAAACAAGGAGATAGAAGGGATGAAAACTTACGATTCTTAATCCTATTCTAAACGATAGCTAACTATTCTTAAACTACTATGAAACCCAATCCTTTCAGGCGAGTAGCTTCTATAAGAACAAGCCAAATTTAATGTTATTAGTCTTATCATTAGCATTTTCTTCTACAATTTATCTACAATTTATTTATCTTGTGTTATGTCCTTTTCACGTCTACCCTAGGAATAGTGACACACGCTCTCAATGAGCAAAGTTGGAGATCACTGTCTTAGCCCGTTTCATGGCTGAAGATAAGATACTGACTAGGAGCCCGTGGTATTCCCGCTTGGGCACGTTAATGGCATGTCCTAAACTGAGTAAAAGTCCAAGTCCTATGTGTCAGGGGTTATCCTCACCTCACTTGACTCCTGCTCTTTCTGCTCACTCTGGGCTTCTGTGCTCTCACTGATATAGCTGTCAGCTTTCCACTGGTCCATATCCCATTCCGCTTTGGACACATTTACTTCTTGCTGCTTGCTGAGAAGCTTCATCAGGAGGCCTGTTCTAGAGATGAGGTTGGCACAGGCCAGCTGCACGTGGGTGTCCGAGCAGTCTATTTTCAAAGTCTGGATAACATGAGAAATGAGCCTTTGCACGTCATTGTTGGGGATGAGGGACCAGAGCTGCTGGTTTAGCTGAGTTTCAACTGGATCACCCGGGGATGCGAGCCCTGGGGAAGTGAAGCCTGTGGGCTTAGAGGATAATTCAGTGACCATGTTGTGGTGCTCCCATTGTGTTTTGTTGCTGTGTTGAACAGCTGGCATACTGTTGTCTGCAGCAACAGTAGAATGTGCAGTGGAGACGTTCCTATGGCTAGTGTTTCCAGGGCCGGTTCCTCCTGGCAGAGTAGCGTTTCCTGTAGAAATAATTGCTTCAGAAACATTTTGTGCAGTATTGTTTACTGAAGTAGTGTTTTCTGCAGAAGGGTCTGAAAGAGAAGAAGTCACTTCTCCTGAAGACGAAACAGCCTCTCGTGGAGGGGAATTTATGAGACTCCTCACGACAGGGAATGGAGGGCTTGCAAGCATCATTCTATCAAGTGAACTTTTCTTTCTGAACTTTCGACTCCCTTTTTTTTTTTTTTTTGCGGTACACAGGCCTCTCACCATTGTGGCCTCTTCCGTTGCAGAGCACAGGCTCCGGACGCGCAGGCTCAGCAGCCATGGCTCACGGGCCCAGCCGCTCCACGGCATGTGGGATCTTCCCGGACCAGAACACGAACCTGTTTCTCCTGCATCGGCAGGCGGACTCCCAACCACTGTGCCACCAGGGAAGCCCCTCGACTCCTTTTTTTTTTTTCTTTTTTTTTTTTTTTCTTTTTGCGGTATGCGGGCCTCTCACTGTTGTGGCCTCTCCCGTTGCGGAGCACAGGCTCCAGATGCGCAGGCCCAGCGGCCATGGCTCACGGGCCCAGCCGCTCCGCGGCATATGGGATCCTCCCAGACCGGGGCACGAACCCGTATCCCCTGCATCGGCAGGCGGACTCTCAACCACTGCGCCACCAGGGAGGCCCCTCGACTCCTTTTAACTTTGGGTTTTCTGTGGACCCAAGGAGACCTAATTTTATGGAAGATGTATTTTTTTTCCAGAATGTGAGATTAATTCGAAGTCCTTAACATTTCTAACTCTTGCCTTTGCATCTTCGAAAACATGAATAGCGTTGGATAAGTCTTTTGATTTGCTTTTAACCTCAGATGGGGTTTTGGCGGGATGGAGGCACAAGGCCTGCCCTTGAAGTACGGTTTCAGGGAAGAGGAGCCTGCGGCCTTGTGTTCCTTTATGAATGAAGACTCTGCATTGGAGGACATTCCCAACAGCTTCCTGGGCCTCTGCACCACGAGAAGCTGTTTCAGCTTTCTTGGGGATGGCCTCCCTAGCTTTCATTCTTTGGCAGTGTTCGCCACAGATGGCTGGGCATTCTGTTTCCTCCTGACGCTCTCATCTCCCACTGCTTTGAGGTGCATTTTCTGTATGCCCCTTGAGGACCTTGTTCACTCTCAGCAGCTTTTCCTCTGTATTCTCCATCTTTGCTAGGCTGTCTTTCTGTGGTTGGGCAGTTTCTAATTTCTTTTGAAAGATGTAGCGTGTAAACATGGCAGTTAAAAGGTTGGAACGCGTATGCGTGGCAGGTGTTTCTTCCTTTTTTACCTCATCAATTTTTTCTTGAGTTTCTGCATCTAACAAATTTTCCACAAAATGGAGTTCCCTCAATTTGTTTTTATTAGTTGAATTGTTGGGTACAGCTTTAACAGAAGGGCTCCTTGTATTGATTTTCAAAAGGCCCAGTGGCATATCTCCATCTTGTGTATTTGAAAAAAGAAGTTGAATGAATGATAATAATGTTGATTCCACATCTCCTAGATTTCCCTCTGAGATATAAGGCAGTATGTAACTTAGTGCACTGATAATATCACTTTTATTATTAGAGTCCAGCTGCTCATTCATGAAGCCTGACAGGCTGACAGCACTGTTAGGTGAGGACATCCTCTCTGACGCAATAGTCCGCTCGGTGCTGTTGTTCTTCTTCTGAGCTTGTAACACCTTCATCAACGATCCTCCTGCATTCTCTATAGATGTTTCTTCATCTGTCAAAAAAGAAGGGACTGTTTTTGATCATTGAAGACTGATGGGACAGCCTTTTGTCAGTCCACAGCCAAAGAAATTAGGAATCAGTCAAAGTTTGAGTGCCACTTAGGAGAAAAAGAAACCCACACTTAAGCCTATGACTGGCAACAACAAAATGTGAGAAAGGTCTCTCTTGAAAAGGGGGCTATCTACTCAGAAAATTCTGTAGCGTGAAATATAGGAACTATATTCAGGATTACTCCACTGGTTCCCAGGGGCCAGTACTCAAGAAAAGCCAAGGCTGGAAGACAAATATTCCCCTAATCAGCTGGACTCTCTGCAGATCTACTGTGACTCCTCACATTCATATACCCCATCCTGTCCTGCCTCAAAGGCACAGGAGTGTGAGGCTTCCTCTCTCCACCTCTTCAGTGTGCTTGTGTTCTTGCTGCTATCACAGATCTCCACGACAACCACCGCCGCTAACAGGTCGTCATCTGGACATGTCCTTCTCCAACTACCCACTGAGTCCTTTGCTTAGTCCCTGCTTCTATATATCCCAGTCCCCATAACAGAAGGCTCTATACAGAAAAAAACACTATGTCCGCCCTGGCTCTTTGCTAAAATTTGGGCAGGGATCTCGGGTATAAGTTTAGAGATTTGCCAGATTGTATACTCATGTGGAATGTTCAACAAATCAATGGAATAATACTTGAGGCCCTAAAATGTAGACGGGAAAAAGCAACTTCTGTCAGATGGCTACTTTGCTTTCAATTCATTTTACTTCTAATATTTCCAGCTCTACTTGGGGAACCATCCAAATCTTCTGACTGTGTGAAGGTAATGTGTACCATTGTGTAGCTGGGTTTGTCTTCCAAAAGGATTAAAAGTATTTTTGGTGAGGGTCAAAGGAGGAGGGAAGGGTCATGAGAAAGGAGGAGCAGAGGCTAGCAGAGAGCCCCAAACTGGGGACAGGAGATCGGGGCACTAGGGTCATAGCACTTAACACCTCTGATCTTCTTTTTCCTCACCTGTAAAAGGAGAGTAAAAATGCCTTTTCTGCCCACTTCTGGGGGAGAAGGGAGTAATATAATTAGTAAAAAAAATGTTTGGGGGAGTTTCCAGGTGGTCTAGTGGTTAGGACCCGGCACTTTCCCTGCTGTGGCCCGGGTTCAATCCCTGCTGGGGGAACTAAGATCCCACCAGCTTGGTGTCCAAAGGAAAAAAAAAACTGTGTTGAAAAATCAGCAATATTGTCTTTATATAAGTGGCAAAGTGTTATTATTTATGATGCGCTCTAGATCACTGAAAGAGACCTGTATTCAAGCTACCTGGGCATGAAAGCACATTTTGGAAGTCATCAAGTTAGTGCCCATAAATCTAATGTATAGAAAAATAGTTGAAAGCCCCTGAGTGTTTTGTGGATAGAAAAACTTGCGATTCAGAGCAAGTTCAGAGCTGGACAGTCAGAGAAATAACTAGCTCTCCCACGCATTAGAAGGGCTTGGTAGCAGCTTCTGGTTATGGAACCAGAAACTCTCAGGCTCCAGATAGGACATAAAACAGCATCACTTGTACTCTTTATAAAATTGCAGAAACAAACCAAATAAACAAAAATATATTTACACCTGTCTTATAAGACAAAGGGTACTTGAGACCTAATGTATATAAAATCAGTTTACAAACTGTGATGTACTATGTGAATAAGTTGTCATTTGCACAGAGGGCAGCATAGGATATGTGGCCATTAATGTGAATTCCCTTCCCCCTTCCATTCCTTTCTCTGGTTCCTTTATATATGCAGATCAGTTACATTATGAAGCTAATAATGTAACTGAGCTATCATTAGCTTAATAATGTAACCAAGAATCTGATTTTTAGCAAGGGGGTATTTCTTAGAAATTTAGGGAGCTGGAACTCTAAATGAATGTATTAAAATAATGTAATTACATCATTAGTTTTAAAATGTATCATCCTTGATTAAAAATAAAAAATTAAATTAAAAATTAAAAATGTATTATCCCGCAATTGAGACTCACCACAACGTGTGACGTCCCTCAGGCGTTCACTGTCACAACGCAGCTTGACTGTCTCACAGACAACCTCAATAGTATTTTTAAATTGGCAGAGGCAGCAGGCCCTACGGCTGGGTAAGATCCTATAAATGGAAACACAGGTAATTAAATTCGTGGTAAAAGAGTTACCTGAGTAGGTAGAAGAGGTAGGCCAAGGCCACCACAGACCAGTGCAAAAAGGAGTTCTTGGGGCATATGGACTATAGAACTGGATAGGGGCCGGTTGGCCAATTGTTGCCCTTGACTGTTGGAAATAAATATAGAGGAGGAGAGAGGTGCCCAACAGAAGGATTAGGATGGCAGTAGGTATGATATGCCTAGAAAAAAGGGAATAGCGATTAGAATTGGGTGACACTGAACTGTAGTTTAATTCAGAAGTTTCTCCTTCCAACCCGAAAGCCTCACTTTGGGTTGAGAGTACACAGGAAGAAGGCAGACTTCTAAGAAGAGTATGAATAAGACCGCACATTCTCAGTTCCTATTTGTGAGGAGTAATATATTAGAAATTATTCTAGTAATAAAAAAGCATCATGTGGCTAAACAATAACAGAGATCGCATTGACCAAATCTGGACAAAAGGAACATTCCAAAGAATAACATTATCATTATAATAAGGTATAACGTAGTTAATTGAAAAAAAAGCACATGAGTTCATAATGATACTCCAAATGAAAAGTGGGGGAGCTCTTCTTTATAGAATAATGTCAGCTAATAAATGCAAAAGGAAGGATAGAATTAGGAAAGTGTTATTTTGCAACTATCAATGTAATAATCGATTCAGACAAGGATTATCATTGATGCACAGTTGGGTGAAGAGTTGTTTGAAAGTAGGATCTTCACTGATCCCAAGGATCACCACACATATTATTTATCAATTACCAAGGGGAAAAATAACTTTACAATGGAGAGATATGGAATAGACCACCTTAAGCACGTGATCAAACTTAGCACTGGGCCACCTCAAGTGATGAAGTATGAAGAATACATCACCTATGTAGTATTCTTCCCCAAAATGTTTACTTCGAATCTAATGAGGAAACAGACAAATACAGGTTGTGGGGCAATTTACAAGACAACTGGCTTAGACTCTTCAAAAAAGCCAATGTCATAAAAGACCAAAAAAAAATACTAGGGAAAAATTCTAGATTAACGGAAACACAGACATGACATGCAATGCCTAATCTTTAATTGGATCCTGTATCAAAACAAAACAGACTTAAAGAATGTTATTGGCTTCTGGCCAAGATGAAGTACAAGGGCCAACTTAACCTCCCACCTGAAACAAGGAAAAAATCAGATGGAACATAATGAAAAAACAGTTTTCAAGAAACTGAACCTCAGGCAATAAATTTCAGTGATTCCCGAGGAGATGGGAAATAAATGAAGTGATCCCTATAATTGCCCTTACTTCTCTGAGAGAGTATTCACGTCATGGTACAGGGAAGAGAAGTCCAGACAGAGACTAGTGGGCTCCCTGACAGATGAAATGGAGATAAGAGTCTGGGAGAACCAAGGTAACTAGAGTTCACAAAGCAGAGTATCAGAGAGAAAAGAAGTGCACAGACAGAGAACTCTGGAGATATGCAGAGGGATCTCTTGAGAATTCAACAAAGTATGGGTCAGTACATTTGTGTGAGGAATAACTTGATGCCAGGAAAAGAACCACATGAAAGGATTAATAAGAAGAACAACTGGATATCACACAGGGTTGTAGGAATAGTACCTGTTCCTACAAGTCAGACTGGAAAACCTCATGATACTCAGAAAGGACTTGTCTCAGTAGTTGCAAATAATGAGCTCCAGACTAAAGGCTACTTGGACTCCTACCCAACGAAACTTAAAAGCTAGACCTAAAAGAATACAATTGTTTTGAGTAACCTAATTTCACCCAAAACAAAGCCCAGGCATTTTACAGGAATATAAATATACTAGCACACAATAAACTAAAACTCACAATATCTGGGATCATATGAAAAATTGCCAAGCATGCAAAGAAGTAGGAAAATATGACCCATACTGAGGAGAAAAGGCAATCAATCAACAATAACCCATAATCGATACAGATGTTAGAATTGTCAGAAAAGAACTTTTAAAAGGTTATTATACATGAAGAAAAGTTATTATAACTGTATTTCATATGCTAAAAAACCCAGACTAAACACTGAAAATGTTAAGTACAGGCATGGAAAATGTAAAACAGACCTAAATTGAGCTTCTAGAGATTAAAAACAATGTCTAAATGAAAAAGATATTGCAGGAGGTTAAAGGCTAATTAGACACGGCAGAAGGTCAGTGAACATTAAGGCATAGCAACAGAAACTATCCAAAATGAAACAAAAGGAGTAACAAAACAACAACAAAATGAATAGAGCCTCAGTGACTTGTGCAACAACTTCAAGTGGCCTAATACATGTGTACTTAGAGTCCATGAAGGAGAGGAGAAATATAAAAATTTGAAGAAATAATAGCCAAAAATTTTCCAAATTGGTAAACACTATAAACCCACAAAGTCAAGAAGATCAATGAACTTTAAGCATAAGAAACATGGACAAAACTACACCAAGGCACAGAAAATAATCGAATTGCTCAAAACCAGCAATAAAGAGAAGAATTTAAAAGGAGCCAGAGGAAAAAACTTATACACTACATACAGAGGAACAAAGATGACAATGACAGCAGAATTCTTGCTTGAAAAATCGTAAACGAGAACTCAGTGGAATAACATCTTTAAAGTAGTGAATTGAATTCTATCAAGCTAGAATTTTATACCCAGATCTGTCAAAACAAAAGCAAAATAAAGACTATCTCAGACATACAGAAGCTGAAAGAATTCATTGCTAGTAGACTTTCACAATAAGAAATGTTAAAAGAAGTATTTTTAAGCAGAAGGAAAATGACACCAGATTGGAATATGGATCTACATAAAAGATTAAGAATACTGGATACATACAACAATGAAAACCCAATTCAACCAAAAATAAATAAACAAATTAAGAAAAGAAGGGAAAAATCATATAATCACTGCAATAGATGCAGGAAAAGAATGAAAACATCTAACATACATTCCTGATTAAAGAAAAAAAAAAACAGCCCTCAGTAGACTAGGAATGGAAGGAGACTTCCTCAACTTGATAAATGACTTCTACAAAAAACCTAACATCATACTTAATGGTGAAGGACAAAGTACTTTCTCACCAGGATCAGGAACAAGGCAAGGATATCTGCTCTCATTGCTTCTATTTGACATTGCACTGAAGGTTCTAGCCAGTGCAATAGGGCAACAAAAAGAAAAGACATATTCAGAATGGAAAGGAAGAAGTAAAACTATCTTTATTTGCAGATAACATGATTATGTAGAAAACCTGATAGAAGCTACGAAAATGCTACTGGAACTAATAAATGAGTCTATCAAGTTTGCAGGGTACAAGATCAACATACAAAAAGATGAATTTGTCTCAACAAACAATCAGAGATCCAAGTTTTAAAATGTTACTTATAAAAGAATCCAACATATAAAATACTTAGAATAAATCTGACAAAAGACTTGCACACTGAAAACTGTAAAATATTGCCGGGGGAAATTAAGAAAGACCTAAATAAATGGAGAGATATAAAGTATTCATGGATCAGAAGATTCAATATTGTTGAGACATCAATTCTCCCCAAATCGATTTATACATCAAAACCCCAGTAGGCTTTTCTATAGACATTGACAAGCTAATTCTAAAATTCATATGGAAATAAAATTTAGAATAACTAAAACAACTTTGAGAAAGAACAAAGTTGAAGAACTAACAGCAACTGATTTCAAGGATTATGAAGCTACATCTTCAAGACATTGTGATAGTAGTGTAAAGATAGACAAAAAGACCAAAGGAACAGAATACAAAGTTCTGAAGTAGAGAGAGGTGGAGAACTGACTTTCAGGTTCAAAGGCATTTCAGTGGAGAAATGATAGTCTTTTCAACAAATGATGCTGGAACAACTGAATATCCAGGTGCAAAAAGAAAAAAAAAATGAACTTCCATCTAAACCATATACAGAAGTGAACTCAACTTGGTTCAAAGATCTAAATGTAAAACATAAAACTATAAAACGTCTAGAACAAAACAGGTGAAAAATTTTATAACCTTGAGTTCGGCAAGATTTCTTAGATACAACACCAAAAGCATAATGCATAAAAGAAAAAAATAGATAAATTAGACACCATCGAAATTAAGAATTTCTGCCCTGCAAAAGACACTCCTGAGTGAACGAAAAGATGAGTCACAGAATGGGAGAAAATACCTAGCAACTTACCTATTGGATAAAGGACTAATTTCCAGAATATATAAAGAACTCTCAAAACTCCAGAAAAATATAGATAAAAGATTCAAAGATATACAGGTGGAAAATAAGCATATGAAAAGATGTTTGACATGATTAATCATTAGGGATGCTACAGTGAGATACAACTACACACCTATTAAACTATCTAAAATTAAAAATACTGAGCATAGCAAATGTTGGCCACAACGTGAAGAAAATGCAGCTCTCATAGACTGCTGGTAGAGATGTAAAATGATCAAACCACTATGGAAAATAGGTATTTTTAAAAAACTTAAACATACACTTACCAATGATGCAGCCATTCTACAGGCAGGCATTTACCCAGGAGAAATGGAAGTAAACATCCATACAAGACTTGTACACAAATATTCATAGCAACTTTATCTGTAATAGACAAAGACTCAAACAACTCAAATGTCCATCAATGGTCAATACATAAATGGTGGTACATCCATATAAAGGAATGCTATTCAGCAATAAACAGAAATGAATTACTGATATAGACAACAATATGGATGAAGATTAAAATAATCATGCTGGGTTAGAAGCCAGTTAGAAAAAAGTATACACTGCATGATTCCATTTGCATAAAATTCTAGAAAATGCGAACAGAAAGCAGATCAATGGTTGCATGGCGACTTGGAAGTGCAAGGAACGATGGGAAGGAAGAATTACAAAGAGACATTAAGAAACTTTCTGAGGTGATGGACATTTTGATTTTCGTGATGTCTTCATGGTGTGTATGTATGTGTGTGTGTGAACACAGATTACTGCACGTCAATTGTACCTCAAAAAGCTGTTAAAAGAAATGATATTATATAAGAGAGACAATTGGGGAAATTTGAATAGCAACACTTTATTAGGTAATATTATTGTGTAGGAATTTAATTTCTTCAATACTGTGTATCAACAGTAACGTCGTTACACAGGGAAATAGTTTTTTATATCCAGAGAGGAGGGCATGTAGCTGACAAGAGAGGGATCACAATTGTGGCAGATGCTGTGGGACGCTGAGGAAGATGAGGCTAGAGCAGTGACCAATGCGTGACGGCACGGTGAAGACAGTCATTTGTCAGGTGACCTGACAAAGACGGTTGGAACAGACTGCTAAATGCAGGGCCGTTTCCGCATACTAATCTCACGCAATCCCCTCAGCTAGCCTTGGCGTAACAGAAAGTTTCTATTAGCTTGCCATATTGGAGGGGGGATGGCACAATTTAAGGTGCAGTACGTTGTGTAATAAACTGTCACAATAGGGTCCTACAGAAATAGTTTCTTAAACCGCAAAAAATAAAACTTGACCCTTCCCTCACAACGTATATGAAAATTAACTCAAAATGAATAATAGACCTAAATGTAGCTATACAACGTCTGGAAGAATACGTAGGAGAAAATCTTTGTGATTTTGGGTTAGACAGTGGGGTCTCAGAGAAAGATTTCTTAGATTAAGACACAAAAAAGCAGAAACCATCTAAGAAAAATTGCTAAGGGACTTCCCTGGTGGTTAAGACTCCAAGTTCCCAATGCTGGGGGCCTGGGATCGATCCCTGGTCAGGGAACTAGGTCCCACATGCATGCCTCAACTATGAGTTTGCATGCCACATCTAAGAAGCCCATGAGCCGCAACTAAGGGGCCCATCTGCTGCAACTAAGACCCAGCACAACCAAATAAATAAATTAAATAAATATGAAAAATTAAGAAAAATTGCTAAATTAGAGTTCATCAAAAATTTAACACTTCTAGTTTTCAGAGACGCTTTAATATAATGAAGATAAGTCACAATCTGGGAGAAGATATTTACTAAACACATATCTGAGAGCAAGGACTTTTTCCGTTGCTTTTTATATAAAGCACTCTTAATTCTCAATACAAATATCCAATTAAAAATGGATTTGAACAGACACTTCATTTAAAAAGATATTTGCACATGAATAGACACTCAACATCATCAGCTATTACAGAAATGCAAAATGTGGCAAAAAACACGAGATTCAACTACACACCTACTAGAAAGGCTAAAATGTTTTAAAAAAACTAATATAAGGATCAGGTGAAGAGGTAGAGCATCTGCAACTCTCATAGACTGCTTGTGGGAAAGCAACATGGCACAGGCACTTTAGAAAACAGTTCAGCAGTTTCTTAAAAAGTTCAACAGGCACTTAGCATATGATAAAGCAATCCCACCCTGAGGTATTTTACCCCAAAGAAATGAAAACATATGCTCACACAAGACATATGTTCACACACACATGTGAGTGTTTTCAGAGGCTTTGTTCATAATAGGCAAAAAACAAGAAGAAACTCAAATGTGCATCAAACAATGAATGTGTATCCACACAAGTAGAATACTGCTCAGCGCTCAAAAGGAATGAGCTACTGACAGGTGCAACAAAACAGATAAATCTCCAAAGAGACTGGCTAAGTGAAAGGAGCCAAAAACAAAAAACTACATACCACATGATTTCATTTATCAAATAATCTGGCAAAGGCAACATTATACGGACAAAAATCAGATTGGTGGTTGCCAGGGGCTCGTAGTGACAGGAGGATGGATTGACTACAGAGGGACAGGAGGGGTCTTTTGGGAGTGCAGAAGTTTTCTTTACCTCAAATGTGGTGGTGGCTATAGAACTATACGTTTGTCAAAACACATCACACTGTATATTTAAAAAGAGTGAATTTTGTTAAATGAAAATTATACATAAATAAACCTGACTTAAGAAGATAATCAAACAAACCTAAAAATACAATTGAGTGAAAATCAATGTAAGAAAAATCAACTTACAGTGTTTCCAATTCAAGGGTCATCATGAGGATGCTTTCAATTGCTGTAAGTGACACTTGTGCTGTTCCCATGTCTCTGAAGGAGAAGCCCAAACATGCATGATATACAACCCAAAGACAAAATTTCTAAACTGAAGAAGATACTTAACATGTGATTACTTCCACTTTGGCTTCTTACTTGCCATAGATGATAATTCCAAAGAGCTCTTTTGGAAGAAATTTAAATTTGCATCATCAAATTAATGACCTTGGTGCTGAACAGTACAATCATTTTCTATTATCCTCACTTCTCCTTTTCAATTGCATCTACCTCTTTTGATCACTCTTTTTTAAAAAAAATAATGTACCCCTTATTCCTTTTTGCTTTCTTGGATAAATACTATTCCTATATGTATCTTCATGTTCCATATCTATATGTGTTCTTCAACACTGTTCTCATCCTCTGCTGGCTCTCTTACCCATATATATTCTTTCTTAATCCTTTTCTTTGCCAATAACTCTTATTTTCAATAACCCAGTTAAAATCTAAATTATGACTCTTTAGCCAAAGTACTCAATTTTTGACGAAAGTAAAAAGGAGCAGAAATTATCTCATAAGCCATGAAACTGTTACAATACTTACAAATAGTTTAATGCTGGCACTTTAAAAAGACAAGAATCTTCAACTGTTGGCAAAGGATTACGATTGAGAATTCTGAAAAATGGAATGGAATTAAAATTATCTGCATTTTCAATTACTTCCATGAAAGTTTATATTCATTTTTTTTGGTATGGAACTTGAAGGTTAAAAAAATCATTTTCTGTCTTTACCTATATATCAGCCTTAGAATCTGTAAAACACTCTTTCACTGGGAGCTACCCAGGTCTCTAGATGATAAAGTGGAGAAGAGAAACAAACAAACAAACAATAAAATAGAAAAAAAGTGGCTAGCAAAGAAAAAATATGCCAAAGTACTTTTCACGTTAAAAACCCTTGAAGTGACTATGCTGGTAGGAAGCCCTTGCTCTGTAAAAAAGTACTATTTCTAGTGTCTTCCATAATTCAAGGTGTTTTTCTTTCATCTCTACAAAGTTTGAAAAATTTCATGATTTAAACTACCCAGCTAAAGACAAAAATAAGGCTAATTCCTTGGTTCTGGAGCCAAAGAAGAGAGAAATCCAAGAGGAACTGGTGAAAGCCATACTCCCATCACATAGTCCCGTGTGTATTCTTGTGCCATAGCCTTTGTTACTGTGTATGTAATCAACTGTTTACTTGTCACTCTCCTAGATTGTCAGCAACTTGAGAGCAGAGACCACACTTTATTGTCATTATTATTCCTGTGCCTGACATAGTGCCTAAGATTTACTAGGCATTTAATAAATGTTTGCTGAATAAATAAATAACATTTTATTTATATATCAATAAAATAAACAAATTAATTTTGGGGAACAAAATTTTATTCCAAAATGTTGGAATAGATTTTCTTCATAGTTCTTTCTTTCTTTCTTTTTTTTCCCCTTAGTTCTTTAAAACAAATAAGGGGGAAAAAAACAGAAAAGAAACAGGAAGAAAGAAGAGAATATCTGACTTTAGGTTAACTCTACTCAAGAATTATTAGTGTACTTTTGCAGAATATTATAAAGATAATTAGCAAAACTAATATCCTTTGGGTTGCCATGCATATGTGATCAGCATTTAACATTTCATCCTCACAGTAACCTTATGTGATATATATATTACACAATTGTACAAATGAGGAAACTGAGGCACAGAGAAGTTACATAACTTGTCTTAAGTCATCAAGCTCGTAAGAAGCAGAGCTGGAATTTGAACTCAGTTCTGACTCTAAAGCCTGCGTTTAACCTGAATGAAAAGAAAGGGTGTTTTTTTTTTGAAACATCTGTTACTTTAACCTTAATTTTGACAGCACTAAATATAGAAATACCTTTTCAAACTTCATCTACCCATCTGGGAAAGCCTCTATGAGAATTATATTTTCTCTTTTTATTTATTTATTTATTTATTTCTCTTTTTATTTATTTTTTCCTTAATCATCTCTCATGATAAATATTTAATTAGCCTATGGCCATTGAGACTTTATAGATTTTTTTTTAATTGCAGGAAAATCAGTAAAAATGATGGAGGAAGGACATCTGAAAATTCATCCCTGCATAGAAGCAACAATAACAACAACAACAAAACTGGCAAAAATGGTCAGAATCAACTTCTTCTGAACTCTGGAAACTTAACCAACATGCTGGCAGTAAATGGGGGAGCAATTTATTCAAGGAAAACAAATTAATTTCTGTAAGAACAACGAGATCTGTGTTGCTTTAACTTGCCCTCGACCTTTGCTCTCCATGCCAGTGGTAGCCTTGAAAAACAGCCCACATCCCTGGTACCAGAATGAGCAGCATGGACTGGGAGGTCCTTCAAAGCCTCATTCCCAAAGAACTCTCATTGTTTTACATGTCTGGTGGTCCCCTGGAAGACCTCACTTGAAAGGCTTGCCTTTGACCTGACTGAGGGCTGTCTAGTGAGAAAAGCCTCTGCTCAGGTGGCATTTCTGGAAAACATTTTCAAGCAAATATTTTAACATGGCGGTGGCATGAGGCAACGGATAACAGTTTGGGGCAAAAAACAACCCAACCGCAAAGCTTTAAAAGAAAAGCTGAGGAATGAGATGTCCACAGACACTTTGCAATATTCCAATGTATTCCTGGGAAACTGGAAGACCACAAGACATATTCCTGGGCATCTAGGAAAATAACTGTTAGCATTAATAAATGAGTTCAGCAAGGTTGTAGGATATAAGATCAATATTATTTCTACACACCAGCAATGAGTAATCGAAAAATGGAATTTAGAAAACAATTCCATGTGGAACAGCATCAAAACAAATATAATACTTAGGGGAATATTTTACCAAGTAAGTGCAAGATTCACACTGAAAAGTACAAAACTGTTGAAAGAAATTGAAGAAGATCTAAATAAGTATAAAGACATGCTGGATTCATGGACTGGAAGATAATCTTATTAAAATTTCACTACTTCCCAAATCGACCTATGGTTCCATTGCAATTCCTATCAAAATCCCAGCTGACTTCTTTCCAGAAATTGCCAAGCTGTTTCTAACATTCCTATGGCAATTCAAGGAAACAGAATAACCAAAACAATGTCGGTAAAGAACAAAGTGGGAGGACTCACACATCCTGGTTTCAAAACTCAGTTCAAAGCTACTGCAATCACAGTGTGGTACTGGAATAAGAACAGACATGGAAATCAATGGAACAGAATTGACAATATAGAAATAAACCCTCATATTTATGGTCTATTGATTTTCAACAAGGGTGCCAAAACAATTCAATGTGGAAAGAACAGTCTTTTCAAATGATGCTGGGACAACTGTACATCCACACACAAAATAATGAAGCTTCACACCGTATATGAAAATTAACTCCAAATGGATCAAATATCCAAATGTAAGAGCTTAGAAAACACAGGGGTAAATCTTTATGACCTTGCTTTAGACAACAGTTTCTTAGATATGATACCAGAAGCACAAACAACCAAAGGAAAAATAGATGAATTGGATTTTATAAAAACTATAAAGTTTGTGCTTCAAAGGACACTATCGAGAAAGTGAATAAACATATAGAATGGGAGAAAATACTACAGGTGGGAAGAATAAGATGCAGTTGGGAGGAGAAAAGTATAGTAGTTGCTAGGTGTGACAATCTCAAAATTTTCAACTATTACAAATAAAACAGCCACCCTGAATCACCCCAAAGGGCAGACCCAAGTTATTTTTGCTTTTAGTGTTTATGCCTTTCTAAATCTGAGAAGCTGCCAGGATTCTAGTACATAGCAAAAAGGGAGGACAACACCCTCAAGTGTGTAAGCTTTTGTGTGTACATAGCTATGTAAAGGAAACCAATGCTAGCTGACTGGGGGAGCATTAGGGCGGCTCTGTGACCGCAGCTCAATTTGCCTTCATAGTGTGGCCACACCTCCCACACTGATATTCTCAACAATGGGGTAAATAATTCAATAGGGATAAGGCTTTGATTTTCCTCTTATTCTCTCTTCGTGCTTATGTTTTTGGTACAATATTGATGTACCACGTACAAGCCAGCATGTGAATGTGCTCTGTCTGGTGAAGTTATATATAGCCTTTCTACATTGTAGAGTCCTTCAGTTTCTAAAATCATGGAGCTTGTATTGTTAGATCCAATGAAGTGACTAAAAGAATTTTTAAAAATAAGCCATCAGTCTGGACGTGCATAGGTGAATGAAGGAGAAACACTTTACAGTCAGAGAAAAAAGCATACTTAACATTTAGGATTATCAGCCACTGCCGGTTTTCCATAGAATATTTCATTCCTGATTTTATCTGAAAGAGATATGATTACTACCACCATTCAAAAAGTGGTACTTTATAAATTAATAAGCTCTTGCCTCATCTTTGAGGTAGATTTCGGATTTAAAATAGACTACCACACTGCTAACTACTTCACCTGATATTTCTCAATAACATAGAGGCTTCATTCAAGAAACCTACTGCCTTATAATTACCTGACACCCGGTGATGAATCAAGGTTTTGTGGGGCCTGAACCTCATCTACTTTGGGAAATCCTATCTAATAAAAACATGCAAAGTTATAAATAGAAAAATCGCTAGGACCCCTCTCAAGACTTTGGAAGGGACCTATGCAAGTGAGGAGCCCTGAAGCCTAAGGTTCATTGAATTCATGATAAGTCCACCTCAGCTGGGGCCCTTTTCCAAACTTATTTAATGCCGGCAACTTATAAACACCCCAGTAATATGTCATTATAGGTAGTAAAATGATTTAACTCGAGGGTGGCATCTTCCCTTGGTGGCTTGCCTTTGGTAAGAGTTGCAATAAAGTTTAGATCTCACCATGGCAAATGTTTCCTGAAGCAAATTAGCTTTGTCTATTAGAAAGACTTAGTCCAAAACAAAGACTTACTATACTGTGACAATCTTTTGAAAGTAACTGTGAATGAGTTTTCGGAGTACAGTACTAATTTATTTACAACACCAGATAGTTCTGATTCTTTCACTACCTTTTTCTGTCATTTAAGAGGAGCACAAATTCCAAAGGAACAAGTTGGTGCCTCTTCCATTACAAATCTTTTCTAACCTACCACCCATTTTCTACTTCATCACCCCCCTCCCTCTCCTTGTTACCCTGCTGCATAGATGCTAGAATGGCTCTCATATATGTTTTCCCATCGACATCCATATTTCTCCTTCCAGTATGAAAGCTTCTTGGGGACAAAGTCCCTGCCTATGCGTCTTTGTATCCCCAACACTTAGTACAGTGTTCACAGACAGTGGGCATGGCACTCAGTGATTTATTTATTTATTTCCACAATGTATTTTCCTGTGTTACCTACATAACTATAGTGAAACTCTGATTCTTATAAGGAACTCTTGGTGTTCTAGGATGTTTAGGAAAAGTGGTGAGTTTCAGACGTTGTACTGACGCTACTAAAACCTCCTGGTGAAGGGACCTCACGAGCCTGCTCTCCGGTGTGCTAACAAAAGAAAAACCGACCCTTGGTGCTCTCTCCCCAAGGTAGGCGTCAGCAAACTAACAAGGGAAAGCAAGGAGGCCGCTAAAGATAGGCATCTGCAGGAATTGTTAATCCAGCTCCAGACACAGCCTCAACACCTTCATTAACCCAAAATATGTGAACTGTGTGAAACTGGATTTCTGAACCACAAGACAGGTAAGAGAGTCTTTTCCAAAGCCAGGTGTAGAAGAGCTCTTTACCTTGAGTCTAAAATCGCCTTCGGGCCATTGAACGTACCCACTATCATTTCCTTGTGCCATGAGAAATCAGAGAAGTTTTGAGCTGAAGGGGTGTAAAACCCACACTTCTTATTGAAGAGTAGTCAGCAAAGAAAACATATTGAATTAGGCCGCAGCAAAGTCTTTTCTTTATATTTTTCACACTACAGCTGAACACAAACAACGTCTTTTTCCATACCTCAAAGGTTCCTATTGGCCACAGATAATTCACTTCAGCAATATATGCTTTTTTGAAAAATAATGTTCTGGGAGGCTGGGGAGAGCCCTGTGGTGGGTGTTCAGGAATTCTTTCTGCTTTACCATTTAAAAGAGCTAATGATGGTTGGGGAAGCACCCACACCCACTGAACCACACCCTGCTAAACTTAGTTCTCTGCAGCTCTGTGTTGCATACATTTTAAGCAGTTAGGAACTTTGCACATGAAAAGGAATCAAAGTGAAATTCAAAAGTGGAAGTCCCTGGACCACTCGCATAATGGAGAGGCATCCCTGGGATTCCATGACAATGCTAATCTGAGTGTTTTTGTTTGGTGCCTTTAATTGACCATGCCAAAGATCAGTACTATGGAAAGCAGAGCCTTTCATATATATGAGTTAAACAAGTCTCTTGGCCTCTTTGTACCTTAGTTGCCTCATTTGAAAAAATAAATAAATGGCTCTCAAGACATACTTTCCAGAATTCATACTGGGCTTACTTACACCCAGCTAACCAATAACTGCATGATTGTTTTTACACACAGTTGTTTACATGTATTCATCTTCTATTTCACTTACAACTTGTGTAAAAACTGCATTCCATGCCAGGCCTGAAACGTTCCAAAGCTCAGTTCTGGGAGTAAATTGCAACCAAGATTTCTACAAAAAAAGACACGAGCAAAAGAATTAGAAAAATAGATATTCTTTCAGAACATTTATCCTTTGGCAATAATTCTAATTTATATATGATGAAACATAACATCACTACTCCCTCCATACACTAAAGAAATCTCACTGTGGGAGATATTATGATTTATACTTTCATGATTATATATGTGCTGCATTAGATACAAAATACTAAATGCTCATTAAATACTTGTGTTAAGTGATCTTTATTTCTCTAGCTAGGCAGCACTATTGACACTTTGGGCTGGATAATTCTTTGCTGTGGGAGGCTCTCCTGTACACTGTTGGATGTTTAGTAGCATCTCTGGTCTCTGTCCACTAGATGCCAGTAGCATATACAGTTCTGACAAGCAAAACTGTCTCCAGACACTACCAAATGTCACCTGTGTGCACAATCACCCTGGGTGAGAACCACTGCTCTTGATACTGGCTGATGTTGGATGCTCAGCATGGTCCTGCTCTGTGCTGGATCTGTCACCTCGGGATACAATGGAGACTGAGCTACAACTTCCGTAAGGAGCTCTGGAGGCCGAGATGGGGGCTTCTGCTGGACGGGAGAACGTTCAACCTCTTTAGTGACCTGTGGATTTATGGGAAGTGCCAGAGCCAGAGATTTAACAGTGACATTGTACAAGTGTGACTGCTGAGCTTCATTTACCCCATGATGAACACATGGTCAAACTACAACCTCCTTAAGTGTCTCCAAAGGCCGGGTGAGGGCCTCCTGAGGCCTTGAAGTTTCTAGTTCCTCAGGGGCCTCTGAAGGCTGAGATGGAGCCCCCTGCGGAAGTGGAGGTGGTTCTACCTCCACAGTGGGCTCTGCATGCTGAGCCTGGGCCTCTGCCTGGGGTGAAAAAGATTCAACGTCCTCAGGGGTCTGTGGATGCTGAGCAGGGGCCTCTTGATGAGGTAAAGATTCAGCCTCCTCAGTGAGCTCCGGATGACGAGTTTGGGCCTCCTGCTGGGATGCAGACATTTCAGCTTCCTCAGGGGACTCTGGAGGTTCATCTGGGCTCCCCAGAAAATCCCTAGGTATGCTCTCCTCAGGATAAAAGGCATCCATACTGGGATGTAAATAATCACCCTGCAACTGTTGTTCTAGATCCTGAGTGTTTTTTTTCAAATTGGCCTATAGTTCCAACAACAACTTTGGCAAGCCGTCGATGCTGAACTAGATCTTTCTTCAGGTTTGGGGGTGAAACAATAAAGCTCATTGGTTTTGAGCTCTTACTACCTAGAGGTGGAACATGTATTTCAAATGATTAGTGACCTTCAGCCTGATCTAGACCTATATGTTTAGTCTTACTTTTGTGTCGAGGAGGCAGAACCAAGGGCTGATTCTGATCCCACTCTAGCACTGGAACCGCCTCTGGGAGCTTTTGATGTTGGATTTGCTCGTTATTCAGATACTGATATGGAACAGCAAACTGATCTGGCCCTGTAGGGAGCTCTCCAACGGAACTCATGTCCGGGTATGGAGCCTCAGTCTCAGTCAACTCCTGATGAGGTGGGGCCAACATCTGGACTGGAGACGAGGACGTCAAGTAATTAAAGCCCCCGCCTTCTGCCAGGGGTGTAAGGGCATGGGGCATTTTGGGAGGGCTGTGTCAGGCGTATGAAGACCAAGACTCGGTGAGCCGCGGGGGGTAGGGGGTCACCTGGATGGGGCCCAGGGCCCACTCCAGAGGCTGAACTGCCTGGACTAGAAGCCACAGTCGTTGCCATGTGAGGAGGAGCCGTGGGGCGCAGCAGGGACACAGAGGCACAGCCAGGACATAACATACGGCCGCTCCCAGGCACAGTGACCCAGGCCAGTGAGGAGCCAGAGCCACATCGTCCTTCAGAGCCGAACTGAACCGTTATGCCAGCGCTGCAACGCCAGGGCTCACCGTTAGCAACCGTTAGCAACCGCGTGTCCCTCCCCCACCTAATGTCCCACCCGTTATTTATGACATCTGTAGTTACTCCACCTTTATTAGGCTCCTGCGGAGATCCAATGCACACCACCAGAGTGAGCCTTTTTCCCAGAGTCCCCAGGGCACAAGCCACCCTTCCCCTTGCAAAGGTGACAATTACCTCCTTCCGGGCCCCCTTCCCAACCCCGCCCTGCCCTCCCAGAGCCCAAACAATGAGGCGGGATTTGGGCTGCAGACCCCAGTGGCCACAACCTCCAGCAGCCCAGGGGTGGAGGGGAGTTGGGAAGGATGCAGAGCTTCCCGAGGAAACCACAGGATGTGGCATTCTGGGAAATTCAAAAGTGCTAGTCCAGTTCTGGCAATCTGAACACTTCCTCCCCGAAGCTGAAGTCTGAGAGACATTCTTCCTCCCTTTGGCTACAGAGCTGACAAGAAAAGTAGCTGACCTGCAAAGTGAGCACCAGTCAGGGTGGCGGGAGGGGAACACACCTTACAATTATTCTAAAATGTTGCCATTTCCTCCAAACTCTCAGTATTCACGTCTCATTATCAATTCACCACTCTGTTATCAGAGGTTACCACTGAATCAGTGATGACTCCAGAACATCTATAGGAGGGGTTTGGGGCAGGTGAGCAATTCATCCTGGGAAAGAGTGTCTAAAACCAAGTGAATGGCCCTTTATATTAGCATGGGAAAACTTCCACCATCCCACCTTGTCTCAACAGAACCATTAATGTAGAAAAAACTACTGTGTCACTTTTCAGAGGTCTACCCTGTGTGCAGACATGGAGAAGACACTTAGAATATTAAAGTCAGCATGTTAAGTAGTTTTCTCCAAATACTGTAACTAGCACCCAGTTTACTTTCTTCACAGTCCTTTTCATAATCTATTTAATTTTAGTCCTTTTTAATTGTCTGGTACACCTGTAACACCTAAACTCCAAGAGAGAAGGAGCTTCATCTTATTTCCAGTGCCTGGCACATAATGGTTTCTCAATGGAACCGATTCCAAGATGGGTCTCATTTAGGAATGGATCTGTTGTTATAATCAGTTTTCCGAAATCTTTACTATCAATACGGAGTCCTTTCCTCTCACATTTCACAGGAAGCTAGACTTCTTAATGTCCAAACATGGATACGTTTGAAGTTTCCTTGACTGATTTAAATTGAATTAAAATAATTATTTCGTACAGGAAAAACTTTCAAAATTTTTACATTTTTCAGAACATAACCACCTTTTCTTTCTCTACTTTCTTCCCTTCAAAACAAACTTTGCAACGTTGGGGTGAGTTAAATAATCAGAAAACTAGCCCCAAATTAAGCTCTCAATGACATGAAACACATTTTTTGCTCCTTTTTAATAAAAATCCTATATACAGTACATTAATGTTTTCTTTTAGAAATTACGTTGACAACTTAATCCCTAATTCGAGGCATCCATATAATTGGTTTACAGAAAGGTGCTTCGGCAAAATATTTAACACAAGATATATATGAGATGCTGAGATCGGGGTAATATACGTTACTTGAAAGGCATGAATAGTTTTAAAACACTGTAGCATAATCACACTTAAGGCCATAGTTACTTTGTTCCCAAATCCCTGCAATTCTATTTGAGGGAAGTTCTAAAGGGCCTGTGTCTTCTCCTGTGTCCACAATTGTAGACGTACACGGATGGCCCTCAATCCTGCTCTCCAAACTTCAAATAATGGGCCAGAGACAAGGCTCGGGACTTGGAAAAGTCCTAGAAATTCCCTGCCTCAAAAGCAGTTTCAGAGTTCACATTTTCCTAAGGAAGACAGAGCTGAGTAGACATGCCAAAGTCTTCCAAATCCTGCTGCTTGTTTTGAATTATGGCTACACTGGCTGTGTACCCCTTGAGTTTGTATCTCCACATACTTGAATTAAATCCTGTAGTTCCTCTTTGGTTCTAGCATCTGTGACGTCTTCACAGAGTCTATATGCCACGGCTGTTTTACCAATTTCTGAAATAAAGTTAACAAGGATCAATTCAGAAGTTTTCTTGTTCTAAAACTTCCTGTATACAATGGTAGCACCCAATAATTAGACATTCTTTTGATTTCTAAAAGCAGAAAATAAGAGCATTTTCCTAGAAGTTCCCTCATCTGACACTCCAGTTTTTATCATAATTATTTGTGAAAAAGTATATAAGAAGTATCAACTTTGGTTCAAAAACCTTTATGATCTTAGAAATAAGAACTAAGGAATAATGACATAGAAAGTAAAAGCTGTGGAAACAAAAATGTTCAATCACAGTAGAATAAAATAGGAAGGCATTAGGTGGGGGTCAAAATGAGTTCAAACCTGGAGAGATACCACTGGACTATAATAGATACTTCATATTAGAAGCAAGGCAAGTGCCTACTCCTTGGGATCAAACTTCTACCAGATACAATGAACAAAGCTTTGGAGACAGAGACAGAGAGAGACAGCATTTGAACACTCTACTGGCAGAAACTACCCCATGTACCTTTTGGACAATACAGCTTTCCTCAAGGCAAGCTAGAGCCACCAGGCTTTTGGGTCTAAGGAGTTTGGAGTACATACAAGGAATACCTTGGCATATTAGGGACAAACAACCCAGACATTTAGTTTGGTTCTTAAAGGTTGTTACACACAGTTGACAGCTGATGGAGATTCTGCCTGATGACCAGGGAAGTCAAACTTCACTGGAAGGACTGCCCAGGCTGGAAGGCCAAGACCAATCCAGGGTCAACTCTTACAAGCAAATAAGGTCTCTGACAACTTAGCTCGGATTTTCTCTAAGCCTGCAGGGCTGTGAAGCAGGGGAGCAATTCTGTTCCGGGAATCTACTCATCATAAAGTTTCCTTTGGGCACAGCCTGTGACATTCTCACTGCTGTATAACTCGATAGGGAACACAATCAACACTATTCAATAGCATGACCACTTTCAAGGCTCACAAAAACGTAGCCAATTATTATATAAGAATCATATTCACCCAATATAGCAGAAATGAAAACTGAAATTAAACTGATTTCAAAAACATAATCTAATAAACTCTTCAACAAGAAAACAACGATAATAATAATAGTCAATATATTTTCTCTGCTTACTATCTTTCAGGCATAGTTCTAAGCTTTTTACATTCATCATCTCATTTACTCTTACAATATCCTCCATTAGGTGATAAGCTGTATTACTAATCCTATTTGCAGATAAAGAAATTGCAGCTTAGAGATATTAAATACCTTCAAATGTCTCTGGCTAGAAAAACCTAAAATTGCAACAACAACAACAACAACAAAATCTAAGAGACAAAGTTAGGACTCAAACACAGGTGCCCAAGGCTTATAATCACTGCACTATTCTGTAAGATAAGCAAGCAATTGGGGAAGAACTGGATCAAACACTTTCTGTATGAACTGAGGCAAGTCACTCTACATCTAAACACTGGGGACAATAATATTTGCTGTCATTTTTCTCATAAATGCCACAGAGAACACATTTAAGACTGCTGCTGTGAAAGCATCTGGTGAGCGAAAGAATATGTAATGTTTTAGACAACCATTATTTTCATCCAATTAACTTTTCAAGTAACGTTATTTGCTCACTGAAACTGAAGTACTTCAAGGACAATCAAAAAGGTCTTACCTAAGGCCACAATCAGCAGTTTCTGGAATGCGTCTGTCATAGCCTTCTGAATAGCAAGCTTCTGGGTTACCTTCCTTTCCATAAGGAATGATAATGACCCTAAATCCAACCAAAACAGATGAGTTTAAAATGCCTGTCTGCATAACTGATTTCTAGGTTATGTGTGTAAAACTAAAAATGCATCTGTGATTCTTAGATCATTATCTTAGTGATTAAGGGCAGGCACAACACTGGGGTACGGGTGAATGTCTCTGTTGTAGGTATACCCTGGCATGGCACATTTTTACTGCTCAGATCTATTCTGGAAGTTCCTAAAACACTCAATGGGAAATGCGAACCAAGAACGTGCACAAATCTCATACTACTCACAGATTTCAAATGGACAAGCTGAGGCTGCACTGCTACAGACCCTGCTCTCCTGTGCGTAAAGGGCTGGATTCATACAGTGAGATAGATTTGGTGGTAGTGCAGATGATCTGGCCTCTCCTCAACCATCACCCACTCAGGTGGATGGTGGAGCCTCCTCCACTCCATTCGCTAACAGCTCTGCCTCTGAGTTAAAACCCTAAGCCCAAGTGCCATGGATTCTAGGAAAAAACTCAGTACCAATCGGAATCCCCTTTCTAGGGATCTACATTAACTTTTTCTGCTCAGGCCCTTCTATAGGAGGCAAAGGACTGAATATTTACACAAGAGTTTATTTCAATCTTTAGACAATGATTTTCTTGGGATAACTGAAGGCCAGAAGACATCTGTATTTGAAGGAATATTTTAGCACATAACAAATTATTAACAATAACAACAACAAAAACTCACTCATTTTCCTTCCTCCTAAGCTTCTTGGCAGGCGGTCAGTTCTAAAATTCTAAAGTTTAAGGTGCTGTCAGGTATTGCCTAAGATAAAAACCTATATTGTCAGGCAGAAAAAATCTGCCCAGGGCTTTAGTGGCTTAGAAAAGTGATGATGTATCTGAAAAGGTGAGTTTCAGAAAGAAAGGAAAAAAGAGAAATCCCACTCCCTCACCTCCCCACACATAAACATACTGGAAAACAGACCTTCCTCCAACTTATGCAAAGGTTCCTCAGCCATGACAACTCCGGGACTCCTGCACTCATGGGAGGGCAACACCACCTCTAAAGCACAGAAGAACTTCAGGCTTTGCTTCTGAATTGGTGTCACAATAGCTTCATTTTCCCTTTCTTCAAGGTTAGAAAGATCCTGAAGCTCTTAGGATTATGAATTAAAGGCTAGACTTCAAAATATCCTGTTGTTAGAAATAAAAACAAAACTCCAGCAATCCCAGGTAATAGTTTACGTATGCAATAGCTTCAAAATCAAGTTGGGACTTGCAAATGAATGACCAGATATGGACAACTATTTTTTATCATATACCATACAAATACTGGCAAAAATTATGGACACCGCCATCCAAGTCATTGAGATTATCACTAATTCTAGGTGGCAGGCCAATGCTCACATACTTCCATGTGGAAGGCTCTCACATCTCCTCCCCATAGCCCTGTTCTATTCTTCTCTCTAAAGTCTAGGAGTTCAATGTTGAAAGGAGTCTGGTTAGTCAAAGAAAATCTACAGAGTTCACCTTGATGATCCTTCTTGACCACCCATTGAAACCAAAGTAGTGATTTGCCAATTCTTGGCATCTGGAGCTGTTTAGGGCCAGCGTATTATGTTGAACCGCCTTATGTCTGGTGCCAAGACGAACCTAAAGACATAAAAGTCCTAAAAATATCACAATCCTACATAGAGACTTGTTTTGGATATACCTGAGATTTATCAATACCAATTTCCTAGAGTGGTTGTGAAGATTAAGTAGGACATTTTAAGCAATGAGCTCACAGTCAGCCCTAAATAAATGTTATTTATTATTTTCAAGTCAGTACTTTTCTGCATCATTTCCAGGGCCCCTGATTAACCGGAAGGTTCCCTGACCTCTGGTGGTGAAAGTGATGATGAAAACAACCAAGGAAGCCCAGCAGAAGCCTATCATGGGGCTGGGGGTAAGCAAAGGAAGTGAACTGTTTTACTCGTCTCATCCTGTAGCTCCTGCTTGAGAATATGACCTGAAGAGGAGGTAAGATGGACCTGCCACTGAATCAGGACCTTAATCTGTAGCACCCCCTCCCCAAGTTACTAACCCCTGTTAGAAGAGGGAATACCTATACCTCTATAAATGTAAATAAAGCAACCAAAAGAAGTAGGGGTTCATCTGCATGAACAAGCTTCTTGGAGAGTGCAAATATTTCCAGTCTTAACTCTCTAAATAACTTACATATTACTGTGGATTTTTTACATCACTAGTTCTTTCTTAAATATCTCTTTCCACTTTGAACAGGGTGTAGTATATAAATATACTCATAAAAATTCAAATAATACAAATAAAGTCAAAGCATTGTTAATTCTTTATTGATTGGTTTGTGCATCTTCCTCTGTCACTAGTTTATGAGCTCCTTAAGTGCTTGAAGGAACCATATATTATTCTTTCCTTGTTACCAGAAGCAAGCATAGATCTTGGCATATAATAGAGGAGTGATGGTCTGTTGACTGAGTGAATGAACGAGTACATAAGAAAATGAAATTACTTTCTCCAACTGAAGCTGCCTGCTGGGAAGGAGAAACGAAGACTAATTTTTAAATGTTGAGTGTCGCATGAGAGGCTAGGCCCTGTATGGTGAGTCATAATGGAGCTGTCCTGGACAATTAGGAAGCTTCAGAAGGGCTCTGAGCCCCTGGTAGTAGAGACAGTTGACATCTGGGATAACCTTGCCACAGTTCTTGCTGGCAAACATTTCCCTTCGTGCTACTGAGAAAAACTCAGATACATTAGGCCTTTCCTTCATTTTATTTTAAGATGTTATTCACTTTTCTGTATTTATAAAAATACAGGGGGAAAATGATAAGAATTATGTATACATGCCAATGAATAAAGGAACACATAACTGGAACTTCCCTGCTGGTGCAGTGGTTAAGACTCTGTGCTCCCAATGCAGGGAGCCCGGGTTCGATCCCTGGTCAGGGAACTAGGTCTCACATGCATGCTGCAACTAAGAGTTCACACGCCACAGTTCAGGAACCTGCGAGCCGCACCTAAAGGAGCCTGCCTGCTGCAACTGGGGAGCCCTTGAGCCGCAACTAAGGAGCCAACCTGCTGCAACTAAGACCCGGTGCAACCAAATAAATAAATAATTAAAATTTAAAAAGAACACATAATTAAAGTAGGTAACAATATCGGGGGTGTGGGTTGTAAACTCAGGCTCTGCATTAACAAAAGAAATCTAGGGCTTCCCTGGTGGCACGGTGTTTGAGAGTCCGCCTGCCGATGCAGGGGACACGGGTTTGTGTCCCGGTTCAGGAAGATCCCACATGCCGCAGAGTGGCTGGGCCCATGAGCCATGGCTGCTGTGCCTGCGCGTCCAGAGTCTGTGCTGCGCAACGGGAGAGGCCACAACAGTGAGAGGCCCGCGTACCGCAAAAAAAAAAAAAAAACAGAAGGTGCAAAACTGTTTCCTATCCCAGACTCCTATCTTCCGTCGTACAATACTGTAACTGACACTTCAGAGAATCAAAGTCCACACCGTGTAGGATTTTTCCCACCAGTACAAAACACTGGCTCAAGGGCAAGTTTGAACTGGCTATTAATTCAGTTCAGCAAACATTTCCTGAGGCCAGGCCCTGTGTTAGCAGCACTATACGCAAAGAGGAAGCATGCCATCACTGCTTTCAAGAAACTCAGATTCTAGCAAGACAGGCAAAGCACAAATGGAAAATAGCAAGAAATACCTTCCATCTGCCGAAAGGCATGAGCTGCCCTCAAAAGAAGAACACAAGTTCACTGTGCAGAGATGATAGGGAGAGCACAGGGGAGTTTATCAGAGAGAATGCACAAGAAGTCACCAAGACAAGAAAAAGCACATGATACACTCCAGGTGTGTCAGAGAAAGAGGGAAAGGAGCTAAGAATGCCCTCCAATGCCACAAGAAGTGAGGGCTTTATTCCATAGCAATGGAGCATGATGGGAGGTGTTTAAATAAAGGAGGAACCTATCGGGCAGTGCAGTGGTTGGGACTCCGCGCTTCCTCCATGGCGGAAAGGGGTGGGGGGAGGGTTTGATCCCTGGTCGGGGAACTAAGATCCCGCAGGCGGCATGGTGTGGTCAAAAAAAAAAAAAAAAAAGAAGGAACCTATCATGTAGAAGTCCTGTGAACAACTGGTGATAAGCAGGCATTGCCATTAATAACAGACCACTAAGCAGTCCAAGTAATAGAGACTGAAAATTCAAGCGCAGCCTCTCCTGAGCTATACCACTCATAATGCAGGGAGCAGCAATCCTGGGCAAAGAAGACCTAAGATCCTCTGACCTGACACTCACAACACTGCTCCGGCGGACCACGCTTGCAGACCTCCCACCACCATCTCTGTCGGTTCCGAGACTGCTCTTCTTGCCTCTTCCCACCCTCGCTCACTCTCCCCACTTTCTACCTCACCAAACGGCCCCAAGTTACAGGTCTCCTCCATCCTTCCAAAGCTCAATTTATGCCACTTCGCTTTTAAGAAAGACCCACTTTAGTGCCTGTTTTCCCAACCAAAAGAAATCCAAAGAGGTATCTATTTTCACAAAAAAGGGGGGAAAATGAGAACAGTGCCCGGCACGTGTTGTGCAGCAGCCCGTACAGAGGCAATTCGCACTGTGCACTGCAAAAGCGGGTGCAAGGGGCACCACCCAGCTCCTTTCTGGGAACCACACTCAGCACCTCAGCATCAAGCCACCATAGCTTTGAACTGTCACTGAGCTTCTGTACTTTAGCTCAATTTATTTTGTGCATCCGTTAGCAAGATGTGTCCTATGGTCACTGCTTCTTCGCTTTACGCCACTTCGGCTTATGAAAGGTTTCATGGGAACGCTTTGCTTTCAGTCATTGGGGGGAACCCATACTTATTGTCCTCCCGCCTCCCTCCAGCCTACGCATCCACTCTCGGCCTGGCCTTTCCAGCTTTGAAAAGACAACCTGGCTCCGCCCTCTACCGCCTATATACTGCAGTGAAAGATGAGGGGAGAAGCTGACAGGCAGACAAAAGGCAGCAGCAGTGAGTGAGGCCTGACGACAGACAACGGAAGAGTTCCAGGCCCCTTCAACTTTTGAGATGTTTGGTATAATAAAAAATGTAGAAACACCTAAGGGATGGGATGAGAAAGAGCTCAAAATGCACTTCAGTATTTGTTAGCATTTGTTAAATATGGGTGGTACATACACGGGGTACAATGTAATATTCTCCACTTTTCTCAGTATGAAATTTTTAATTAAAAAAATACCAAATCACGGTTTTAAAAATTACAGGATATTTAAAATGTTTATACATTTGACAAGTTAATACAACACAAAAAATGAAATCTAATTGTGTAATTCACAAGGTAATCCAACAAATATTTAGAGTATTGTATCCTCAGGCATTACATGGCCTCCCTTTAAACTTCCTCAGCTCTCCCTCAGTGGGCTATAATTCCCAGTTTACTTTAAGGGAACTTCAATATTTAAGTTATGGTTGGTGTTTATGTCCCTTATACAAACATGCATGAATTTGGGGAAATCAATTATCAAACAAACATCAAAAGTAATCATTTCTACATTACTAATGTGACTTTGCCCATTAGAGATCAGAATGGCATTACAAGATCATCAGTCACTTATTCTATAGGCCAGAGTTGATGCTATTGACATTTTGGGCTGAACAATTCTTTGTTGCGGAAGGCTGTCCTGTGCTTCATAAATGTTTCAGCAGCATCCTGGCCTCTGACCACTAGGTGCCAGGAGCACGTCTCCTGACTTACGACAACTAAAGATGTCTGTCTCCAGACATCAGCAAATGTCCCCTGGGGGGCAAAATCATTCCTGGTTGACACCTACTGATATAAACAAGCATATAGTGTTTGCTTGCCAAATAACAGCAACAGAAGATGGATAAATCCATGGATTCCAAAGGTCCTAGAATTAGCAAATCTTCTCTATAAAACTCCTAGCCCACATCTAGAGAATATTACAAAAAGAAGCAAAATGAAAAGAAAAACTAACAACACATGAGCTAAAATCTTTACTAGGGACAGAACACAGCATAGTGATCCAAAGCACAGACTTGGAGCCAGAGGACTTACATTCAGAACTCACCAGCTGTCACTCACCAACTGTGTCACTCACCAGCTGTGTGACCTGGAGCAAATGACTTAGCCTCAAGTATCTCAACTTGCTCACCTCTAAAATGGCAAGCAGACAACTAATACCTACCTCCTATGGTTATTTATTTTCACTTAAGAATTAAGCGAAATAATACGTGTAAAGTGCTTAAAAGAATGCCTGGCATACAGTGAGTGCTCAGTAAGTGTTAGCTATTGTTATTTCACTAAAATTCCATATTTTCAATTTATACAAAGTGGAAATCACTTTACAGATTTCAACATACAACACTCTATTTTTAGAAAATAAAATATCATGCTATGTAACTACTTTATCTACTTGACAGAGGAATTATTTTCACCATCTCGGTAAAATAATAATGGTTATGATTATGCAATCATAAGAATGATTATGCTCTCCAATAGCCATTGGAGAAACAAGTGTACTTGTACATCGCTGACAAACACAAGCTAACCCCTAAAACTGGCTCTGAGGGGAGATCACAAAGCCTACCGTCAACATTAATCACCAAACATATTAGCCAGGGATATCTCAATAAAAGTAACACAGAAGTAGAGATTAGGGACAGAATTACTAACTCCGGGAGCTATGGGGGGAAGTGACTTAATTTCAAGAGTTAATGTCTCTGATATGTAGGCTCAGGTGCCCACCTCAGCACTGGATATGAAGATGCCTACCACAATTAATCAGGTCCCAACAGTTCATTTCTAACTGCAGTCTCCCTGAACCTCACTGCGGGTACTTCTGTAGCGTAGCTCTCCATACAAGGCAGGTCTCTGGTAACTGCCTTCTCTGGTTCTTCAGAAAACAGCATGACCTGGCTACACATACTCCTGAAGAAGTTCAAGCGTCTTCTTGAAAAACATAAAACAGAAACTGCCAGCCGAAGTCAAAGTGAGACAATGTCTCAAGCCACACTAAAATGGACTATAAAAAATACAGAGATCTAGAAACGACCTCTAAACGACGCCAGCACCAGACACACCTCACCATGTAGCCAACACTCTTGGCCAGGATACACGGATACACCCGTGTCTACAGCACGCAACCCTGCCATGTAGCGGACAGACACTGACCAAGCTGGGTCTTGTACAGCCTCTGCCACGGGGACAGAAAGGCCCGGAGAAGGGCGCTGAGTCGCTTAAACCCACCAGTGTGGGAAGAAGCACCACGTCCACCCATTGAGAACGCCACCCCTATTTGCCTTGACTCTTTCTCTTCCTGTTAAAAATTATCCAACTTTCACCAAAAGAATACACAACACTAACTTTCTGCAAACTCCTGCCCCTGTGGGGAACGGCATTCCTGGAGACAAAAAAGCTGGAATCAGTAACCAAGGTTCTAATTCAAATCCAGTCTAATTCAAATCCATTAACCCCTGTGATCCGTTGCCGATCTACAAAAAGAGCCTAACAGCACATTAGTCGTTTGACCAGCCAGCGTCCATCCCTTTTTCTGGTAATAAAAGCCCACAAATTCCCTCAGAGTAGGTACCTCTCCCCGCCTCTCAGTCAGCGTGGCTCCAGTGGGCTCGACTCTGCCAAAGAGCCACGGGTGACACGTGACCAGAACTGGCCAATCCCAGTCTCACAGCCTCAAACAGCGATTGGCTCCAGGTCAGACATGTGACCCCATAAGAGCCAATGAGACATTATGAGACTTTTGCTGAGGCTTCTGGGAAAGAGACAGGCGCTCTTTCCGGCTGAATCTAAACACTGACAGGCTACAGGGGGTGAATATGCTACAGCCAAGTTTCTAACATACAGTTCCTACAACTGAAGTCCATACAGGAAAAGGCAGAGTTGACTTGTGGGGAGAACCTGAGTCCTGATGACTTTACTTGAGCCCTGAATCCAGCTAGCTGTGCCTGACTTTGCAGTTAGGTGAGCCTAACTCAAATTTCTTTCCAGCTTAAGCCAATTTAGGTTGATATTTCAGGCAGCTGAAGCAAACTGATGTATATGTGTATATCTGATTAGTACCTCACAAGATGTGAAAAATGGAATGAACTGATAGCTGGCTTGTAAAACAGTGTATATATACATGATTATTAAAAACACTGGTCACAGGTATTGATTAATAATAACAAGTGCAAAGAGAAAAAAGTGGGCATGGGAGAGAAATGACTTAGTGTGATATGTGGTTATTCTGACTCTTGAAAATATTCCAAAACATTTGTTTAAACAATTTTATCATAAAGCTATTTCAGCAATAATAATAAGAAGAATAACAAGAGCCATTTGCTGAATGCTTCCTGTGGGCCAGAGGCCCTTGAAATGACTATATTATGTAATCTGCTTGAGTCCTCATAATGACCTTACAAGGTGGATGTTATTATTATCATTCCCACTAACAGATAAGGAACCTGAAGCACAGACAAGTTAAGTTACTCACCCACAGTTACACTATAAATAAAAGGCAGGATTCAAATGCAGACATTCTGATGCAGCTCGTGCTTTTAGCCATGACACTGAATCTGAACTCAGAGTTCTAATGCTGTTCCAGTGAAGCAGAAACTCAAACTCAGGCACTCCCCAAAGCATCAAATGGGAATGTAATATACCACTATTTTAACCCTGGAAGAGTCTTAAGGACTAATTCCTACATAGTTCTGCATTATGAAAGTATACATATTTAACCACATTAGTGATTATCATTTTTTTAAAAAGTGTGAAAACCCTCACAAACCTCAACCAATTGCATCCTTTGGTTAAACAAAAGTCCTAGATGTTCCCAAGACTAAGAGGTATATTAATTAGTACTACCTTTCCAGAAAATAACATTTGCACCTTCCACAAAGTCAACTTTATGAGGACATTACCATCACTAAGTTACTTTTCACCGCTTTTATAGAACAGAAACTTATTTTAAAATCTACCCATCTTAGTATAATATAAAAAAGAAAAAAATTTATGAACTGGACTTTCTCAAAATTAAACCTTTTTCCTCTTTGAAAGACACTATTATGTTAGAAGGATACGAAGCCAAGCTAAAGACTGAGAAAAAACCAACGGCAAATCACATACCTGAAAAAGGATTTGTATCCAAATATATAAAGAATTCTCAAAACTCAACAGTAAGAAAACAACCCAGTTAAAAGCTAGGCAAAAGATTTCAATGGCACTCCACTAAGAGGATCTAATGATGGCAAATAAGCACATGAAAAGATGTCCAATGGCATTAGTCATCAGAGAAATGCAAATTAAAACCATGATAAGATATTACCACATACCTATTAGAATGGCTAAATTAAACTCACTGATAGTGTCAGTGATGTGGAATAGGTGGAATTCTCGTACATTGCTAGTGGGAGAATATAAAATGGTACAGACACTCTGGAAAAAGGGTTGACAGTTTCTTATAAAGTTAAAAATATACTCACTATATCACCCAGCAATCCCCTCTCCCCAGAGACAGCTACCCTAGAGATAGAGAAATGAAAACTATGTTTGCACAAAAGTCTGTACACAAATGTTTACAGCAGCTCTATTCTTAAATGTTAAAAATTGGAAACAATGCAAATGTCCTTTAATGAGTGACAATGGAAAACTACTCAGTAATAAAAAGGAATAAACTTTCAATACATGCAATAACTTAGATGAATCTCAAAGACAGAGTAAAAGAACCCAGTCTCAAAAGCTTACATGTATGATTCCATGTATAGGACATTCTCAAAAAGACAAAACTATAGGGATGGAGAAAAGGTCAGTGGTTGCAGAGGTTATAGGATGGGGACAGTTAACTATAAAAGGATAGCATCAGGGAATTCAGGGGGTGATAATATTATTCTGTATTCTGATTGTAGTGATGGTTGCACAAACTACACGTGTTAAATTAACAGGATAAAAGAAAAAAGTTAGTTTTACTGTATGATAATTTTAAGAATAAAATTTTAAAATTATTTTTAAATATGAATCTCAATGTCACAATGGACACGGTTTTTAAAAACTGGAAGGAAATAAAGAAGGATAAGTTTGTTAATAAAAGGAAAACCTGGGCTTCCCTGGTGGCGCAGTGGTTGAGAGTCTGCCTGCCGATGGGGGGGACACGGGTTCGAGACCTGGAATGGGAGGATCCCACATGCCACGGGGCAATTGGGCCCGTGAGCGACAACTACTGAGCATGCGCGTCTAGAGCCTGTGCTCCGCAACAAGAGGGGCCACGGCAGTGAGAGGCCCACGCACCATGATGAGGAGTGGCCCCCGCTCGCCACAACTAGAGAATGCCCTTTCACAGAAACGAAGACCCAACACAGACAAAAATAAATAAAAAATAAATAAAAATAAATACATTGAAAAGGAAAACCTATACATTTCCCTTTCTGCAAATGTAGGTTTTCGAGGCAAGAGTAGAGCCTCAGAAAGAATGTCTGCAAACAGAACAATCACTAGTTCACTAAGTACAAAATGTAGGATACTTTTGAAGAATCCCATCACAGCTAGATAACTGGTCCAGAACCAAAAGTAAATACTGGAAGAAAAAGGAAATCAACAGTGTTCCACAGAGGTGGTAGGCAGACTGGCCTGGACTAACACATGTTCAGTCATAGATAATAAGGGTGCTGATTTGTAAGCATCATTCTCGTCCCACTGTGGACTTCCTTCTGCGACAGTATAAGGATACCACCAGATCATCTTGAAATCAAGTCATGAAATGTACTTTTATATTTTTAAAAATCAATTCTTGTCCTTAAATTAACTTTTCTTATTAGTTTAGTCATGGTCCTCTATTACTTCTAAAACATTAAATCTTATTTGATTAGAGACAGACTTCAAAAAATAAAAATAAACTGTGATCAAATAGCAGGAACAAAGAGTAGTAACTAAAATTTCTTCAATCTAAACTGAAGATGATTTCTGTATCTCTGTCTTTTACATTTGCCTCCATTAAGGGAAAAAAATGATGTGAGTCATAATTAACTTGGCTGGAATGAATCAGACTGCATTTGTAAAGGTTTCAGAAGACCAATGAGCTGTGCTAAACAGTACCACTATCCACCTGAGCAGAAATTACTATCCATAAGTTTCTTTACATAACTAATGAAACAAAAATTTAAACAAAAGAAGAACTACTAGAAAAATATTAGAGATGCATTTTTTAAGTCAATAATTTGCCTCATACTTTATTATTTTCCCTGTGGAAACCCAATTATTACCCTGAAAACAAGACCACGTTAGAAAGTAAATGCATTGTGACAAAAGAAAGAAAAGGCAGATTGATACATTATTAAAATAACTCACACGCCATACCCTGAGGAGTAAGGAAGCCATGGCAGAGCAGGCCCCTTTCTCCTCAATGGACAGCACAGCTGTGGGGAAGACACTGCAGCTAGCAGAAGCGTGTCACACTTCCTCAGGGAGGAAGCAAGTTACACACCGCTCTAGAGAGGGCGCCCATAAACTGACAGCCACGCTCATTACCCAACGTCCAGGCCACCCACAGGCTGACTGCAACCCAACTTTCCCACCATTCCCACACAGGCCCCAGGAACCGTCAGGCCTCTGAGGCTCTGCCAATGCCCTTCCCTCTACCCAAATATCCTTTCCCTCCTCTCTCCGGACCTCAATCCTGCCCAGCTCTAAATGAACACACCAAGGCCTATTTCCCTAAGAATGCCTCTCTCAAAACCAGAATTACTTCCTAGACAATGATCTGCCTCTTACCCATCCATTATCTTGGATTAAATACATCATGTAAGATGCCTTATCTGACCAACAGAACTATTTTATAAATAGGAGTCATGTTTTATATCATCTATGACATGACATGACAACCAATCAGCTCACTAAAACCATTCAATAAATACTCTAATTGAATTTCCCAAAGAGTTGACCTAAAATAACCTAAATGCTAAGCATTTCAAAAACTGTCCTGAACCAAATTCACTTCTCATTTGAATGCCAATGTCATAGATAGGGATGTTGTATTGTCTTGAAATGTACTTGCCTTTATCCAAAACTAGAATCTCTGATGAATCTATGGGACACACATGTAAAATATTCTGCAAAGGAAAAAAGCTTTATTTATTGTACTCTGCTTAATATTCAGCCAGACTTGCATTTTTCTCTAAAACTTATACAATTACTGAGTATGCAAAAAGCATTAGAAGAGAGACTAAGTCTATTGAGAAGAAAACTGGAAGCGAAGGTCATCAATCATTTTCTACTTTGAATAATCTCTTTCATAAAGAGGTAAATTCTCCTAAATTCCAGAATGAATGGAATTCAATACAGCAAAGTAAAATGCTTTAAATACATAAAATAAATATCTTGATGGACCTTCCACCATCTGTTTTAGTAACTTAAATTATAAAAAAGAACCCTAAATTTAAGGAAAGTTATATCAAGAGCTAAAATTGAGATTTTTTTTCCATCTATTACTTTGATTTTCCTGACCCATTTTTGAGAACTGTCAGCATTCTGGATCAATAATTCCAAATTATTTCTTGAAGAGAGTGAGATTCCTCCCAAGTCATTTAATATGCTTACTAATCAATAAAGATATGAAAAAACAAAAAATCCATATTTATGAAGCAAGCAAATTATATTAAAAGACTGACCTTGAGAAAATGTTGCTGCTTGCCAAGAAAATTTTATTATTATAAAATATTTTCTGTCATTTGTATTTCTTCATTTTCCCTTCCAGATTATCTGTGTAGCCTTGTAAACACATCATAATCCAAAGCAGTGGAGCTTTATAAATAAAATGTAAATCAACGCAAGAGAGCCAACTGCATAATTAAAACAAAAGTGTACCGGGCTTCCCTGGTGGCGCAGTGGTTGAGAGTCTGCCTGCCGATGCAGGGGACACGGGTTCGTGCCCCAGTCTGGGAAGATCCCACATGCCGTGGATCGGCTGGGCCCGTGAGCCATGGCCATTGAGCCTGCGCGTCCGGCGCCTGTGCTCCACAACAGGAGAGGCCACAACAGTGAGAGGCCCGCGTACCGCAAAAAAATAAAAAATGGGCATCCCTGTTGGCGCAGTGGTTGAGAGTCCGCCTGCCGATGCAGGGGACACGGCTTTGTGCCCCGGTCTGGGAAGATCCCACATGCCGCAGAGAGGCCTGGCCCATGAGCCATGGCCACTGAACCTGCGCGTCCGGAGCCTGTGCTCCGCAACGGGAGAGGCCACAACAGTGAGAGGCCGCGTACTGAAAAGAAAAAAAATAGCATACCACCATCATCCCAACCAGATTACAAAATAGCAAGCAGATTATAAAATAATAGTCTACAAGCATGCTTTTTAAAATATATATCTATATGCACTGAATATCTTATATAAAAAGCCAAGAGAGAGAGATGAAACAAAATATTAAAAGTAAACATCTCCGGGGCTTCCCTGGTGGCACAGTGGTTGAGAGTCTGCCTGCTAATGCAGGGGACATGGGTTCGAGCTCTGGTCTGGGAGGATCCCACATGTCACGGAGCAACTAGGCCTGTGAGCCACAACTACTGAGCCTGCACATCTGGAGCTTGTGCTCCGCAGTAAGAGAGGCCGTGATAGTGAGAGGCCCGCGCACCGCGATGAAGAGTGGCCCCCCCTTGCCACAACTAGAGAAAGCCCTTGCGCAGAAACGAAGACCCAACACAGCAAAAATAAATAAATTAATTAATAAACTCCTACCCACCCACCCACCCCCCCAAAAAAAGAAAAAGACCCTGTCTAGTTCTTTAAAAAAAAAAAAAGTAAACATCTCCTTCCCCAAAACCCTAACTCCATTCCAGTCATGAGGAGAACATCACACAAACCCAAATTGAGGGACAGTCTATGAAATACATGAACCAGGACTCTTCAAAATTGTCATTAAAAAAAGGAACGTCTGGGACTTTCCTGGTGTTGCAGTGGTTAAGAATCCATCTGCCAATGCAGGGGACACGGGTTCCACCCCTGATCCGAGAAGATCCCACATGGCGCAGAACAACTAAGCCCGTACGCCACAACTACTGAGCCTGCGCTCTACAGCCTGCGAGCCACAACTACTGAGGCCACACGCCGCAACTACTGAAGCCCACGCACTCTAGGGCCTGTGTGCCGCAACTACTGAGCCTGGGTGCTGCAATTACTGAAGCCCGCGCACTTAGAGCCCGTGCTCCGCAACAAGAGAAGCCACCACAATGAGAATTCTGCGCACCACAATAGAGTAGCCCCCACTTGCCACAACTAGAGAAAGCCTGCACGCAGCAACAAAGACCCAACACAGCCAAAAATAAACAATAATAAAAATAAATAAATAAAGGCATCATCACATAAAAACAAATGAGGAAATAATTTTTTTATAATAGAATAACTGGTGGGGCAGTGGTAAAGAATCCGCCTGCCAGTGCAGGGGACACGGGTTTGAGCCCTGGTCCGGGAAGATCCCACATGCTGCAGAGCAAGTAAGCCCGTGCGCCACAACTGCTGAAGCCCACACGCCTAGAGCCCGTGCCCCACAACAAGGGAAGCCAACACAGTGAGAAGCGCGTGCACCGCAATGAAGAGTAGCCCCTGCTCGCCGCAACTAGAGAAAGCCCACACACAGCAACGAAGACCCAACGCAGCCAAAAATAAATACATTAAATAAATTAATTTAAAAAAAAGAAACTAAAGAGTCAAAAACAAACTAAAGAAATAAAATATATTTTGGGAAGAAATAGGAAAAAATTATACATGGACTTGATATCTGATAGTATAACTATTAGTATTACTGAATTATCTTCTTAGGTGTGATAATGGTATTATGTTTATGAAGAAATATGTCCTCAATCTTAGGAGACACATGATGAAGTATGAATGAAATGCCACGTAAGATGTCTGCCACTTACTTTCAGCTGGCTCAGGAAAAAAAAATTCTATCTATTTGACAGAGAAAGGGAGACAAGGCAAATTATGACATAACGCTAACAATTGGGTATTGATTATACTATTCTTACAACTTTGCTGTAGGCGTAAAGATTTTCATAATATAAATTAAACTAAGAGTTTTCTTTAACTTAAAAATGATTCAAAACCCAAACTAATCCAGAAGTTATAATCTTCTCGTAAATACAAAATATATTTTATTTTATGCTGCTTAACTCATCTCCTCCAAATTAAAAAAAAAATTGAAAAGGGGTGACTTATTTTCCATAGTAAGGAATTATAGCTAACATCCAGGAGTAATATTTAGGTTTCCTTCAAATTGATATTGAATAGAGTCTTTTTAATCATCTGAGCAGTTTATACTGATCTTGGGCTCATTAATTGCTAACCTACCTAGTTTTTTTAAATAAAAATGTTTATTTGAATACAATTACCTTATCCCTTAAAGAAGCTGGAAAGAAGATTAAATAACCCAGAAGACACAGTTGGAAACTGTAAAGAAGTATAAGAAAGAGAGTCACTGGCAGAAGAGCAGATCTCTGGCAAAGCTGCATTCCATGTACCCTGCCTAGGTCAGACATAGTTCATCTTGAGCCGAAGATCCAGTAGAGACCCATCTGCCCAAAATGCCTTTCTCCAACTGAGAAAGAAGTGAAAATGCTAAGACATATGAGAACATTTGTTGCTGTCTACAGCTAATTGAACCAGAAATCTTTAATACCATTTCCAGTCCTGAAATTCTATTATTCTACATAAAACACCTTTAAAAACAAGTATATATTATCATTTCACACCCATTAGGATGGCTACTATCCAAAAAATAGAAAATAACTGTTTGCGAGGATGTGGAGAAAGTGGAACCCTTTTACATTTCTGGTGGACATCAAACGGTGCTACTGCTAAGGAATACAATATGGGGATTCCTCAAAAAATTAAACACAGAATTACCATATGATCTAACAATTCTTCTGGGTATTTCCTGAAAGAACTGAAAGTAGGGACCTGAACAGATATGTATACACCCAAGTTCACAGCAAGATTATTCACAACAGCCAAAAGGTGGAAGCAACCTGAGTGTCTATCAAAAACTGGATGGATTTTTAAAAATGTGGTATTTACATACAATGGCATAGTATTTAGCCTTAAAAAGGAAGAAAATGCTGCCACATGCTACAATATGGATGAACCTTGAAGACAGGCTAAGTGAAATTAGCCAGTCACAAAAAGACAAATATTGTATCAGTGCACTTATATGAGGTACCTATGGTATGAATGGACCCTATTCAAATTCTGAGAAACAGAAAGTAGAATGATGTTTGCCAGGTGCTTGAGGGAGAGGGGGATGGAGGGTTAGTGTTTAATGAGTACAGACTTCAATTTGGGAAGATGAAGTTCTGGAGATGGATGGTGGTGATGGTTGTACAACAATGTGAATGCACTTAATGACACTGAATTGTATGCTAAAATGATTAAAATGGTAAATTTTATGTTATGTATATTTTAACAATATTCCAAAAAAACCCCACAGGTATGCAAGCCATAATACCCTCCTAACCGTCCTTAAAAGGAGTGAGGCCCATGTCCTAATCCTGATGCAAACTTAAGGAAGGCTCACTGCCCATTTCCCCATCTTCCCTGCCCAGGAAGAAGAACCACGAGCTGGCAAGGCAGAGCCAGAGCCAGAGGCGGGAAATTGGTCCTGACGTTAGTCCCGCTGAAGAAACTCAGAAGAGCCACAACAGAGGGTAAGGCCCAAGAAGACGGACAGAGGCAGGCTAGGGAAGAGAAGGCAAAAGCAGAAGGAAGGAAATCCCTGAGAACATGGGCAGCTGGTGACACTGGGAAGGGACACCACAGCTGTGAGGAAAAGGAGGATCAGACAACAGGGGAAATCACAGAAGGGAACTGCCCCAAGGTAAGGAAAGAGAGGAGTAGGAGAAAAAAGAAGAATTGTAAGCAAGAAGGAGATTCATTCAAGAAGAGACTCTTCCCAAGTACCAGCAGGAAAATGACTTCGTTCCACTGAGGTGGCCATTTGTATCTAAAGAAACCAAGAAAGTTGCTGAAGCCTATAAAAAGTTAGGAAGAAACATTCTTTTCTGTGTAAGAATACTAATATACCCCCATCCACAGAGAACTGTGTACTGCCATTTTTTTCATTTGGTTTTGTCTTTTTTTCTCCCTCAAGAAGAGAACACTTACTTGTTTAGGAATAATTTCAATCAGGGCCTACCTTTTTTATTTGTACCAAACACTAGTACGCCATGAATGAGCTAAAGCGTTTTAATGGCACAGGGGTAAGAGTACAGGCTTGAAGCCAGCTCTGCCTGAATCTGAATCCTGGCATTGTGACCTGAGGCAATCTGCTTAAAAATCTGCTTTGATTTCCAAATCTGCAAAATGGGAATAATAACAGGGCTACACTTCAAGGCATTACTGCAAGAATTAAATAGGGTAAAATATGAAAGCACTTAGAACAGTGTCTGGCCCACACTAATCACTATTAAGGTATTAGCTTCCTATTATACTCCAGACCTAGAACATGAGTTCCAGGAGAGCTGAGATTTTGTCTGTTTTGTTCCCTGTTGAAGCCTCAGGTACCTCACATAATTCTTTGTTGAATAATAAAAATGTATTGAATGCCAGCAACACAGAAGCCCGGAGGAATAGCACTACCTTTCTGTTATTACCAACAACTAAAATCTGCATAACACTTCAGGCTCACAGTTCACAGAGGGTTTTCTATACCTTATCTCAGGTGATTCTGTGACGCTGCCATTATTACCTCCGTCTCACAGACAAACGAAGGCTCAGAAGACGTAAGTGACTTGCCCAGGAATTCTGGCAATTAATGCTACTTCTGTTCACTCTAGACCCCCACCCAGAAAGCTCAGAACATACCCTACTGAACTGTTCAATTCTCCTTAACTACAGATACCCAGAGTTCAAGTTCACCAAAACACTTTATCCGATTTGCTTCAATAGAATTGATGGAGAGGGAGGAAACAGATGAAACAACATTACTAACTATTAAAGTTGAACAATGGGTACAGTGGGATTGATTATACCCTTTCCACTTCTATACATCTGAAATTTTCCATAATAAAAAAATGTAATTAAAAAATAAACTCTTCACTCCCAACATAAGCTCTGCCACTTCCAACTTCCTATTGAGCACACCTGGGTGCGAGGAAAACACCACAGCAGAGAAGTTTCTCAGTCTGAGGCACTGAAGAGAGTGCTGCACTGGGAATCAGGAAGCTTCAGTCTTCACTCTGCTTTATCTAACTGTGAGACCTCACTGGTCCCTCTGGCTCCTCTGGGCCCTGAACTTCCTCATCTGTTCCTTCCAGGGTTAAGATGCTGATTTCACCTTTCTACTAGTTCCTTAAACTCAACACACAAAACCAAAATCATCTTTTCTCTATTCTAAACCCCTAAGACCTGCTCTTCCTCCTGACTTCTGTATTCCTGCTGTCCCATTCTGCCAGCCATCCAACCACAAACACCTCAGCATCATCTCTGACTTAAGACACAGAACTGACTGTTCCTTCCCCTCCTACCTAATCAGTCACCACATCTCTCTGTTCAACCTCCAAAGTACCTCGTGACTCCACCACCTCCTTTCATTCCCAAGCACACTAACTCAGGCACTCATCATCCCTCACCTGGAGTAGTGCCATGAACTCGACTGAAAACCCTGTCTCTAGTTTCTCCTCACTCACAATCCATCATATGCATTCTCCAAAACCCAGTCATGACCTCTCAACAGCCTCACTGTCCACTATGTTCTTTCATGTAACCCAGGGTCCGGGTAATTTGGATACTCAGTTTCCGGACATCCACCTCATTTCCAACACCACCCCTCAGCCTTTGCTCAAGCTACCCTTCCCTCCAGAATGCGCTCTTCTTGCCCTGGCGCCTCAATTTCACAGTGGTGCAATTTAAATGCCACCTCCTCAGTTGAAGTGTTCCCTTACATCCGCAAGGGGGCAGTATCACTCCCTCCACTGAACCCCTAAGCACCTTGTCTGAACCCCTCTTACAGCACCCTTCAAATTCCTATTAGTCCTTTCTTGTTTTGGTGCCCCTACTCTCTCTACTAGATGATTCGCTCCTTGTCAGAGGAAATGATGCTTTATTCGTCTTTGTATCCTTCAGAACAGAGCTTCTCAAAGACTGTGCCGTGGCACTGTGGTATGCCATGAATGAGCTAAAGAGGTTCTAGTCAGTCATCCCCTCAGCCCTCCACAAAGAGACTTCAGCAACCAAAGTCCCACAAGTCAAGCCTCAAGCAGCCTCAAGCAGCCTCCTCCTTCAGCCAAGTATACGCCACGATGACTTGAGAAGCACTAAGAGGACGCAACACGTGGTACACAATGGATGCGCACTAAACATGTGCTGAGCTGAACCTTGGAATAACTCACCCGTTCCCCTTCAACCACTATGTTCTCAAGAAAACGTACCATCCAGACTAGACTCTCTCTGAACACTCTCTCCGAACAGGTTCTGATCATCTTTTTAATAATCACCTGTTTATTAGCTGGTTATACTTGCCTTACCATCCAAAGCCCACATCGATAATTTACTAATTAAAATAGCAAAGGATATGAACAAACAATTCACCATGAAGAGACTCAAAGAGAAAAATTCAACATTATAGAACAAAGAAGTACAAATGCCACTTTACACTATTAAATAAGCAAAAACTTTTAAGGAAACAATGTATTTATATCCAGTTATGGCGAAACAGGTACATCTGTATATCTCTTAGTAGTACAAACTGGTATAACATTCTTGAAAAACAGTATGGCGATATATATATCAAAAGCCATAAAAACATTCATACCATTTAACACAATAATGCATTCAAAAATTTATCCTAGAGATATAATTAGCCAGAAGAAAAGTACAATAATATCTACAATAATGTACATTAAAGTATTAACTGAAAACGAGCCAGCAACATAAATAACTAACATAAAAAGAGTTAAGTAAATTATTGACGGCATGACTTGGTGAAATATTTTGCAGCCTCTCAAAGTGTAATCATGTCAATTAAAATTGTGACAACTATAACATGGAAATGTTTCATAATCTAATAAGTAGGAAAAATTCAAATTATATACATTATAATTAAAAAGGAGTACAATAATCTATGTGTGTGTGTATGTATATATATATAGATCTAGAGAGATATATATCTCTCTCTATATATTTTTAACAGAATGCCAAAAATAAAATCAACTGTTTTAGGGGTAGTAACCCAAATATTTAACAATTAACTT
>NW_027671223.1:0-146650 GCF_964165515.1 Mesoplodon bidens
CACACTAAGACAAATGAAAATGAAGGAGGAGAGATTCGGCAGTTTAGGGAGACCATGAGTATTTAGCTTTATGTATATTTTAAATGAACAGATTTAGATGTTAATTAGGCAACTGGATTTACAGAATTCAGATTAGAGGTCTCAGGTACACAAATGTCCAAACTTGATGGAGTTGGTAACTGAAGCTGTGTGTTTCTGTGAAATCATATTATGAGTTCCAGAGTGAGAGGACATAATGGCCTAAAACTGAATTTTGAAGAATTTCAACATTTAATGTCTGAGGAGAAGGATACGTACCTGCAAAGAAGATAGAGAATGAACTGCCGCAGAGATGAGAAGAAAACCAGAGGAGTTTTTGGGTCAAGGAAAATCAAGTCTCAAAGACAGAAGCAAATCCTACTTACAGGTCAAGTAACTAGGAGATAAAATTTTCACATCGCATCCATGGATTTGGAAATAACTTATGAAGTACCTTTTTATTGGAGTAATAAAAGATGGATTCTATTGGGAGTGGGTTGAAGCATGAGAAGGAAGTCATAAAGTGAAGGTATCAAATATAGATAAACATTTTTAAACAGCTTTATGGAGGTATAACTGATGCACAAAAAATGGCACATGCTTAATGTATACTATTTGATGAGTTTGGACATATGCATAAACCCATGAGACAATTAACACAATCAAGGTAATAGACATATCTGTCCCCTCCAAAAGCTTCCTTGTGTCCCATTTTTTCTGTGTGTGGTAAGAACACTTCACATGAAATTGACCCTCTTAACTAATTTTAAGTGCTTAACACTATTGTTAACTATAGACACTATTTGTACAGCAGATTTCTCAAATTTATTCATCTTGTATAACTGAAAATTCATACCTGTTGAACAACAGCTCCCCATTTCTCCCTTTCCCCAGCCCCTGGCAACCAACATTCTATTCTCTGCTTCCATGAGTCTGATTATTTTAGATACCTCATATAAATGGAATTATGCAGTATTTGTCCTTCTGTGACTGGCTTATTTACTTAGCGTATTGTCCTCCAGGTTCATCCCTGTTGCCACAATGGTAGAACCCCCTTCTTGTTTTAAAGTTGAAAATATTCCATTGTAAATATATACTACATGCTTTGAACCATTCATCTGTTGATGAACATTTTGGGAAAAGCTTCTTGACACTGATCTTGGCAATGATTTATTGGCTATGACACCAAAAGCACAGACCACAGAAGCAAAAATAGACAAGTAGAACTACATCAAAATAAAAAGCTCCTGCACAGCAAAGGAAACAACCAACAGAATGGAAAGGTAACCAATGGAATGGGAGAAAATATTTGCAAATCATATATCTGGTAAGGGGTAAATATCCAAAATTTATAAGGAATTCCCACAACTAAGTAGCAAATAAACCAAATAACTCCATCAAGAAATGGGCAAAGAACTTGAATATACATTTTCCAAAGAACACATATGAACGGCCAAAATGTATATGAAAAGGTACTCAGCATCGCTAATCATCAGGGCAATGCAAATCAAAATCACAAAGAGATATCACCTCACACCTGTTAGGATGCTTAGTTTCAAAAATATAAAGGTAACAAGTACTGGGGAGAATATGGAGAAATTGGATCTCTTGTACACTGTTGGTGGGAATACAAAATGGTATATAGTCACTATGGAAAACGGTATGGAGGCTTCTCGAAAAATTAAAAATAGAACTATCATATGATTTAGCAATCCCACTTCTGAATGGATATATGTATATATATATGTATATATATATGTGTGTGTGTGTGTATATATATGTATAAGAGAACTGAAATCAGGATCTCAAAAAGATTGCACTCTCATGTTCATTGAAGCATTATTCACAATTGCCAAGATACAGAAAAACATTTTCAAGAATTATCTTAAAAACTGTGCCTTTGAAGAAGAGATAGTGTGGTAATTAGTAACAGAAGTCAGGTGGAGAAAGGTGAGTTTGCTTTTGCTTTTCTTTTTTGCTTTACTCTTCTTTATTATTTTTCCCAATTTGGAAGATTTTAGAATGTTTAAAAAAGATAGTGGAGGGCTTCCCTGGTGGCGCAGTGGTTGAGAGTCTGCCTGCCGATGCAGGGGACACGGGTTCGTGCCCCGGTCTGGGAAGATCCCACATGCCGCGGAGCAGCTGGGCCCGTGAGCCATGGCTGTTGAGCCTGTGCGTCCGGAGCCTGTGCTCCGCAACGGGAGAGGCCACAACAGTGAGAGGCCCATGTAACGCAAAAAAAAAAAAAAAAAAAGATAGTGGAAAAGATCCAGTTTAGAGAAGGTATTGAACAAAATAAGGATCCTTAGAGAGTGCAAGGTGATGCAATCCAAATCAGGAGTAAGGGAATTGGGTTTAGTAGGAATAGAGCTTCTGTTCTGTTAAATTACCAAAGGAGATAAAGATGGTAGCAGATGTAGTAACTCTATTATGTTAATTAACAGGAAAGTTCTAATGTTTTTTCTTTTCTTTTCTGTGAATTAAGAGATTATCTCCTGATATTATAGCAAATGGTGGGGACATGCCATTTAAGAATAGTGCAATAGCTGAATCACTTTGTTATACAGCAGAAACTAACACAACATTGTCACGCAATCATACTCCAATAGAGATTAAAAAAAAAAAAGAATAGTGCAGAAAGAGAGAACAAAGTGTAAAGAGTGGGAAATGATGGGTCCAGATTAATGTAGCAGAATTAAAGGGCAATATTAAAGGACCTTTTAGGTTAGTTATCATGAATTTATAAAGGAAACAATCTAAACTATTATACACTTTACTTGGGAAGACTTTGAAAGCTGGAGATCAAGAAAACAGAAAGCAATGGTTTGGGTTGATCCAGCATAATTAAAAGACACTGGAACAGGGCTAGGGACAAACACACTAGTAGATAATGGACATTGGAATGTAAGAGAGTAAGGGGAGATACAAAGGTAGTATCAGGAGAAAGCAAGGGAGTAAACAGACTTGCGTCAAAGTACTATCATAGTGGTGGGGTATTTGAACAAGTGAACTGGAATGTGAGAAGTTACTGTAAAGGGATGGCATATTTGTGTGAATAATTTTTAAAGACTATTTCTCTTTTTCCAGCTCTGATTTTTATTTTAGAGGACTGACTCCTGAAAACTCGGTTTCCCAGGATTCACTGACAACTAGCTTCCAATTAATTTTGAGTAAAGGAAGGACTGGTGAGAGTTTGGAGGAAGGGGATAGGGGAGAACCCAGAATGCCCTCTTTCTTTGAGTTGTACATACAACTGAGGCTTCGTCTCCCTCATGCGTCCAATTCCTGCTCAAGGGCTTCTCCCTCCATGTTCCCAGCACCCACCAGCAGTCTCTACATTCATTCCAGTTCTGCTTAGGGGATTCAGTCTTTCCAAACTCTAGGTTGCCTTCCTATTTCATTTGACTCCAGCTTTTATAACTTTTGAAACAAGCTCCTTTTATTAAAATCTACTTTCTAAACTTCCTGAAGCAGATTTCCTGTCCTGCATGAGTAATCCCAGGAAAAAGATGCTCAAGATGGGACTCTGGAATAAGGTTTTGAGCTTGAATGTAGTAGTGACTCCATTGCCAATGCAAAGACAAGTGCTTCTTCCGAGTAGTGGAAGCAATAAATAAATTACCAGCAATATTTGCTTTGAACATATTGCCAGTTGAAGACAATACTTTTACATCTCAAGCGGCAGCTGATTTTGTCTATTACAGCAGTAATACCTACAAGCACCATGGGGACCATTAGCTGCTTCTTATAGCACCAGAGAGCTTACAAAATGAAAATGTTTACACTTAATGTTAAAAGGTGTTAGGTGTTTAAACTCTCAGATCGAGGCATGGGAAGACACAGAGAGCCACACTGAGGGCCTTAAAATTTTCTCATGTCTTAGAGCCACACAGCAGACATGGCTGAGGATCAAGTTTCAAATCTAAAAGTGTGGGTTGCAGAATTAAAATGCAAGTTCAACCAACGTACATCTGTGCTAAGCCTCACAGATTAATATCAGGACACTGATCAGGAAGAGTTGGGTATTAAGATAAGGATATATTGAGTATTTAGGATAAGTGCAGGTAGGCAGACTCAGATTCATATGAAAATTTTTAACCCAAATCTTCCTGTGGTTTCCTCGCCAAAGGAAGCCACCCTCCTTCCTCCCCATTTGAGGAAACTAACCTTCCCTTACTTACTTAACATATCTCTAAAGACCTCATCTAAATAGGTTAGTTTTCAAGGAAATTTCTACTTTTCTCAAGACCCACCCACATCAGCACTTATTGCATCCTAATAACTACAGTCAGATTCTACCAGGCCCCAGTAGGCAAGTATAATGTCCACCCTGGTAGGAGTTAGCATATACATCAAAAGAAATGCTATATCCTGCTAACGTGTATCAGCAGAAACCTGTAGAATGTGTGTGTGGCATATTTTTTTGGGGGGTTTTTTGTTTGTTTTTTTGCGGTACGCGGGCCTCTCACTGTTGTGGCCTCTCCTGTTGTGGAGCACAGGCTCCGGACGCGCAGGCTCAGTGGCCATGGCTCACGGGCCCAGCCGCTCCGCGGCATGTGGGATCCTCCTGGACCGGGGCACGAACCCGTGTCCCCTGCATTGGCAGGTGGACTCTCAACCACTGTGCCACCAGGGAAGCCCTGGCATATATTTTATAAGTGTTAGACTGAGAAAGATCGAATATAAAGTTGCAAGGGGTTGAATTTATTATAAAGACGTTACCTGAGATTCAAAGTATTAGCTCTAGCTGATGGAATTGGCTCTAATCGTTGGCTTGTTTGGCTGACTGAAACATAGATTCAATAGTCAGCAACATTCAAAGAGGGCAAGATGCTATAATTTATCTGACAGAATGTAGACAAAGGAATCCATGTACATAAAATGAGAATGTTGGAGTGGATTAATTATGTAAAACCCACTCAACTATCCCATAGTTATGCCGCCACAGAGGTCACCGATAACATTCTTCTTCAAGACATTAAGACATTCTTTGATGAGAGAAATACAAGCATCCTTTTAAACCTCTGTGGCATCTGTCTTCTGTGGGCTAAAGATGACAATGCGGGATAGCACCAATGAAATGGCCCCCGTGCTTTTTAACAGGAACATTGGGTTACAAAGTAGCAGAGGTTAAGTGGTAGCATTTAATATGAGAAACAAGGTGAGTGCAATTATCATAAAGGTCAGCAGGGCAGAGTGGCAGTATTTTGACCCAAAGTGACTTCCAGCAGTAACAGATTAATCACATTTACACTGGGAATTACATTGATGAGCAGGCTTGAACTGTATAAATGAAAATAAAATTCAAGCACAAATGAGCAGAAACCTGCATTGATTTTCCAGGAATGAAAATTACAGCCTCGCCCAGACCTAAACCAGAGATCAGGTGGCTACAACAGCTTCAGGAACTTTGCTGCAACACTGTCAAAAGTATAGAGTGTGATTATTTTTTTCCTCCAGGTCTACCTCAAAGGGGTTTACAATTTTCCAGGGGGAATGTTTAGAAAGAAAAGTGGAAAACTCAGAATTTTTCAGAGATTATTAAGATAAATTTATACACCTGAGGTTCCAAAACATCACTGTGGTCTTCAGGTCATAATAGGGCTTATGGAAGCCATGTGATAATTGGAATTTTGACACAAGTTCACCTCACTAGAAATCTTGTGCAGTGACCTACACTATATTTCCCCATATCTGAATGTATTTTTGGAGTACACATACTTGGAAAATGACAGAACTCTCAACCAAGGTCAGTGCTATTAAGAACGGCTACTGCCTGACATCCATTAGGATAGCTATTATTAATAACAATAATAAAGAACAAGTATTCGCATGGATGTGTAGAAATCTGAACCCTTCTACATTGCAGTTCCTCAAAAAATTAAACAGAACTACCATACGATCTAGCTATTCTACTTCAGAGTATATATCCAAAGGAATTAAAAGCAGGGACTTGAACAGATGTTTGTAATTTCACCTTCTTAGCAGCATTATTCACAATAGCCAAAAGATGGAAACAACCTAAATGTCCATCAACAGAGGAATGGATAAACAAAATGTAGTATATACATACAATGGAATATTTTTTTTTAAGTTTATTTATTTATTTTTTTAATTAGTTTCTGCTTTATAACAAAGTGAATCAGTCATACATATACATCTGTTCCCACATCCCTTCCCTCATGCATCTCCCTCCCTCCCACCCTCCCCATCCCACCCCTCCAGGTGGTCACAAAGCACCGAGCTGATCTCCCTGTGCTCTGCGGCTGCTTCCCACTATCTATCTACCTTACGTTTGGTAGTGTATACACGTCCATGCCTCTCTTTCGCCTTGTCACAGCCCACCCTTCCCCCTCCCCATATCCTCAAGTCCATTCTCAAGTAGGTCTGCGTCTTCATTCCCGTTTTGCCCCTAGGTTCTTCATGACATTTTTTTTTTAAATTCCGTATATATGTGTTAGCATACGGTATTTGTCTTTCTCTTTCTGACTAACTTCACTCTGTATGACAGACTCTAGGTCTATCCACCTCATTACAAATAGCTCAGTTTCGTTTCTTTTTATGGCTGAGTAATATTCCATTGTATATATGTGCCACATCTTCTTTATCCATTCATCCGATGATGGACACTTAGGTTGTTTCCAGCTCCGGGCTATTGTGAATAGAGCTGCAATGAACATTTTGGTACATGTCTCTTTTGGAATTATGGTTTTCTCAGGGTATATGCCCAGTAGTGGGATTGCTGGGTCATATGGTAGTTCTATTTGTAGTTTTTTAAGGAACCTCCATACCGTTCTCCATAGTGGCTGTACCAATTCACATTCCCACCAGCAGTGCAAGAGTGTTCCCTTTTCTCCACACCCTCTCCAGCATTTATTGTTTCTAGATTTCTTGATGATGGCCATTCTGACTGGTGTGAGATGATATCTCATTGTAGTTTTGATTTGCATTTCTCTAATGATTAATGATGTTGAGCATTCTTTCATGTGTTTGTTGGCAGTCTGTATATCTTCTTTGGAGAAATGCCTATTTAAGTCTTCTGCCCATTTTTGGATTGGGTTGTCTGTTTTTTTGCTATTGATCTGCATGAGCTGTTTATAAATTTTGGAGATTAATCCTTTGTCAGTTGCTTCATTTGCAAATATTTTCTCCCATTCTGAGGGTTGTCTTTTGGTCTTCTTTATGGTTTCCTTTGCTGTGCAAAAGCTTTGAAGTTTCATTAGGTCCCATTTGTTTATCTTTGTTTTTATTTCCATTTCTCTAGGAGGTGGGTCCAAAAGGATCTTGCTGTGATTTATGTCATAGAGTGTTCTACCTATGTTTTCCTCTAAGAGTTTGATAGTTTCTGGCCTTACATTTAAGTCTTTAATCCATTTTGAGCTTATTTTTGTGTATGGTGCTAGGGAATGATCTAATCTCAAACTTTTACATGTCCCTGTCCAGTTTTCCCAGCACCACTTATTGAAGAGGCTGTCCTTTCTCCACTGTACATTCCTGCCTCCTTTATCAAAGATAAGTTGGCCATATGTGCGTGGGTTTATCTCTGGGCTTTCTATCCTGATCCACTGATCTATCTTTCTGTTTTTATGCCAGTACCAGACTGTCTTAATTACTGTAGCTTTGTAGTATAGTCTGAAGTCAGGGAGCCTGATTCCTCCAGCTCCGTTTTTCGTTCTCAAGATTGCTTTAGCTATTCGGGGCCTTTTGTTTTTCCAAACAAATTTTGAAATTTTTTGTTCTAGTTCTGTGAAAAATGCCATTGGTAGTTTGATAGGGATTGCATTGAATCTGTAGATTGCTTTCGGTAGTAGAGTCATTTTCACAATATTGATTCTTCCAATCCAGGAGCATGGTATATCTCTCCATCTATTTGTATCATCTTTAATTTCTTTCATCAGTGTCTTATAGTTTTCTGCATACAGGTCTTTTGTCTCCTTAGGTAGGTTTATTCCTAGATATTTTATTCTTTTTGTTGCGATGGTAAATGGGAGTGTTTTCTTGATTTCATTTTCAGATTTTTCATCATTAGTGTACAGGAATGCCAGAGATTTCTGTACATTAATTTTATATCCTGCTACTTTACCAAATTCATTGATTAGCTCTAGTAGTTTTTCGGTAGCATCTTTAGGATTCTCTATGTATAGTATCATGTCATCTGCAAACAGTGACAGCTTTACTTCTTCTTTTCCAATTTGGATTCCTTTTATTTCCTTTTCTTCTCTGATTGCTGTGGCTAAAACTTCCAAAACTATGTTGAATAAGAGTGGTGAGATTGGGCAACCTTGTCTTGTTCCTGATCTTAGTGGAAATGGTTTCAGTTTTTCACCATTGAGGACAATGTTGGCTGTGGGTTTGTCATATATGGCCTTTATTATGTTGAGGAAAGATCCCTCTATACCTACTTTCTGCAGGGTTTTTATCATAAATGGGTGTTGAATTTTGTCGAAAGCTTTCTCTGCATCTATTGAGATGATCATATGGTTTTTCTCCTTCAACTTGTTAATATGGTGTATTACATTGATTGATTTGCGTATATTGAAGAATCCTTGCATTCCTGGGATAAACCCCACTTGATCATGGTGTATGATCCTTTTAATGTGCTGTTGGATTCTGTTTGCTAGTATTTTGTTGAGGATTTTTGCATCTATGTTCATCAGTGATATTGGCCTGTAGTTTTCTTTCTTTGTGACATCCTTGCCTGGTTTTGGTATCAAGGTGATGTCGGCCTCGTAGAATGAGTTTGGGAGTGTTCCTCCCTCTGCTATATTTTGGAAGAGTTTGAGAAGGATAGGTGTTAGCTCTTCTCTAAATGTTTGATAGAATTCACCTGTGAAGCCATCTGGTCCTGGGCTTTTGTTTGATGGAAGATTTTTAATCACAGTTTCAATTTCAGTGCTTGTGATTGGTCTATTCATATTTTCTATTTCTTCCTGAGTCAGTCTTGGCAGGTTGTGCATTTCTAAGAATGTGTCCATTTCTTCCAGGTTGTCCATTTTATTGGAATAGAGTTGCTTATAGTAATCTCTCATAATCTTTTGTATTTCTGCAGTGTCAGTTGCTACTTCTCCTTTTTCATTTCTAATTCTATTGATTTGAGTCTTCTCCCTTTTTTTCTTGATGAGTCTGGCTAATGGTTTGTCAATTTTGTTTATCTTCTCAAAGAACCAGCTTTTAGTTTGGTTGATCTTTGCTATCGTTTCCTTCATTTCTTTTTCATTTATTTCTGATCTGATCTTTATGATTTCTTTCCTTCTGCTAGCTTTGGGGTATTTTTGTTCTTCTTTCTCTAATTGCTTTAGGTGCAGGGTCAGGTTGTTTACTCGAAATGCTTCCTGTTTCTTAAGGTGGGATTGTATTGCTATAAACTTCCCTCTTAGAACTGCTTTTGCTGCTTCCCATAGGTTTTGGGTCGTCGTGTCTCCATTGTCATTTGTTTCTAGGTATTTTTTAATTTCCTCTTTGATTTCTTCAGTGATCACTTCGTTATTGAGTAGTGTATTGTTTAGCCTCCATGTGTTTGTATTTTTTACACATCTTTTCCTGTAATTGATGTCTAGTCTCATAGCATTGTGGTCGGAGAAGATACTTGATACAATTTCAATTTTCTTAAAATTACCGAGGCTTGATTTGTGACCCAAGATATGATCTATCCTGGAGAATGTTCCATGAGCACTTGAGAAAAATGTGTATTCTGTTGTTTTTGGATGGAATGTCCTATAAATATCAACTAAGTCCATCTCGTTTAATGTATCATTTAAAGCTTGTGTTTCCTTATTTATTTTCATTTTGGATGATCTGTCCATTGGTGAAAGTGGGGTGTTAAAGTCCCCTACTATGATTGTGTTACTGTCGATTTCCCCTTTTATGGCTGTTAGTATTTGCCTTATGTATTGAGGTGCTCCTATGTTGGGTGCATAAATATTTACAATTGTTATATCTTCTTCTTGGATCGATCCCTTTATCGTTATGTAGTGTCCTTCCTTGTCTCTTCTAATAGTCTTTATTTTAAAGTCTATTTTGTCTGATATAAGAATTGCTACTCCAGCTTTCTTTTGATTTCCATTTGCATGGAATATCTTTTTCCATCCCTTTACTTTCAATCTGTATGTGTCTCTAGGTCTGAAGTGGGTCTCTTGTAGACAGCATATATATGGGTCTTGTTTTTGTATCCATTCAGCCACTCTGTGTCTTTTGGTGGGAGCATTTAGTCCATTTACATTTAAGGTAATTATTGATATGTATGTTCCTATTCCCATTTCCTTAATTGCTTTGGGTTCGTTATTGTAGGTATATTCCTTCTGTTGTGTTTCTTGCCTAGAGAAGTTCCTTTAGCATTTGTTGTAAAGCTGGTTTGGTGGTGCTGAACTCTCTCAGCTTTTGCTTGTCTGTAAAGGTTTTAATTTCTCCATCAAATCTGAATGAGATCCTTGCTGGGTAGAGTAATCTAGGTTGCAGGTTTCTCTCCTTCATCACTTTAATTATGTCCTGCCACTCCCTTCTGGCTTGTAGGGTTTCTGCTGAGAGATCAGCTGTTAACCTGATGGGGATTCCCTTGTGTGTTATTTGTTGTTTTTGCCTTGCTGCTTTTAATATGATTTCTTTGTGTTTAATTTTTGACAGTTTGATTAATATGTGTCTTGGTGTATTTCTCCTTGGATTTATTCTGTATGGGACTCTCTGTGCCTCCTGGACCTGATTAACTATTTCCTTTCCCATATTGGGGAAGTTTTCAACTATAATCTCTTCAAATATTTTCTCAGTCCCTTTCTTTTTCTCTTCTTCTTCTGGAACCCCTATAATTCGAATGTTGGTGCGTTTAATGTTGTCCCAGAGATCTCTGAGACTCTCCTCTGTTCTTTTCATTCTTTTTTCTTTATTTTGCTCTGCATCAGTTATTTCCACTATTTTATCTTCCACCTCACTTATCCGTTCTTCTGCCTCAGTTATTCTGCTATTGATCCCATCTAGAGTATTTTTCATTTCATTTATTGTGTTTTTAATCGATGCTTGATTCATCTTTAGTTCTTCTAGGTCCTTGTTAACTGTTTCTTGCATGTTGTCTATTCTATTTCCAAGATTATGGATCATGGAAATAGAATCTTGGATCAGCTTTACTATCATTATTCTGAATTCTTTTTCAGGTAGACTGCCTATTACTTCTTCATTTGTTAGGTCTGGTAGGTGTTTATCTTGCTCCTTCACCTGCTGTGTGTTTTTCTGCCTTCTCATTTTGCTTATGTTACTGTGTTTGGGGTCTCCTTTTTGCCGGCTGCAGATTCGTAGTTCCCGTTGTTTTTGGTGTCTGACCCCAGTGGCTAAGGTTGTTTCAGTAGGTTGTGTAGGCTTCCTGGTGGGGGGGACTAATTCCTGTGCTCTGGTGGTTGAGGCTCGATCTTGTCTTTCTGGTGGACAGGTCCACGTCTGGTGGTGTGTTTTGGGGTGCCTATGGCCTTATTATGTTTTTAGGTAGCCTCTCTGCTAATGGGTGGGGTTGTGTTCCTGCCTTGCTAGTTGCTTGGCATAGGGTGACCCGCACTGTAGCTTGCTGGTCGTTGACTGAAGCTGGGTGCTGGTGTTGGGATGGAGATCTCTGGGAGATTTTTGCTGCTTGATATTATGTGGAGCTGGGAGGTCTCTTGTGGACCCGTGTCCTGAAGTTGGCTCTCCCACTTCAGAGGCACAGCACTGGCTCCTGGCTGCAGCACCAAGAGCCTTTCATCCACCCGGCTCAGAGTAACAGGGAGAAAAAGTAGAAAGAAAGAATTAGTAGAAGAAAGAAAGAGGGAAAGAAAGGAAGAAGGGAAGAAAGGAAGGAAGGAAGGAAGGAAGAAAGAAAGGAGGGAGGGAGGGAGGAAGGATGGAAAGAAAGAAGGAAAGAAAGGAGGGAGGGAGGGAGGAAGGAAAGGAAAGGAAGAAAGACAGGAGGGAGGGAGGAAGGAAAGAAAAAGAAAGTGGAAAGAAGAAGGGTGGGAGGGAGGAAAGAAAAAGAAAGAAGGAAAGGAGGAGCGGAGGGAGGGAGGGAGGAAGGGAGAGTAGGAAAAAAAGAAAGAGCAGGTAAAGTAAAATAGAATAAAGTATGAAATATAGTAGCGTTATTAAAATTAGAAAGTAATTATTGAAAAAAAAAAAACAAAAAACCGGACCGATAGAACCCTGAGACATATGGTGGAAGCAAAGCTATACAGAGAGAATCTTACACAGAAGATTACACATACACATTCACAAAAAGAGAGCAGGGGGAAAAATCAAAAATCTTGCTCTCCAAGTCCACCTCCTCAATTTGGGATAATTCGTTGTAAAAAGAGGAAAAGGGCGAGAAGTCTGAAATCTTGCTCTCTAAGTCCACCTCCTTAATTTGGAATAATTCGTTGTAAAAAGAGGAAAAGGGGGGAAAGTCTTAAATCTTGTCCTCAAAGTCCACTTCCTCAATTTGGGATGATTCGCTGTCCATTCATGCACTCCACAGACGCAGGGCACATCAAATGGACCGTGGAGCTTTAATCCGCTGCCTCCGAGGCTGCACAGAGAGATTTCCCTGCCTCTGCTCTCACAGCTCCCGGGTCTCAGCCTTGGACCTGGCCCCGCCTCTGCGCGTAGGTCGCCGGAGGGCGTCCGTTCTTCGCTCAGACAGGACGGGTTTAAAGGAGCCGCTGATTCGGGGGCTCTGGCTCACTCAGGCAGAGGGGAGGGAGGGGCGCGCAGTGTGGGGCGGGCCTGCGGCGGCAGAGGCCGGCGTGACGTTGCAGCAGCCCGTGGCGCTCCGTGCGCTTTCCCGGGAAAGCCGTCCCCGGGTCTCGGGGACCCCGGCAGTGGCGGGGTGCACAGGCCCCCCGGAAGGCGGGGCGGACAGTGACCCGCGCTCGCACACAGGCCCCGCGGCGGCGGCAGCAGCGGCGGCGGCGGGCCGCGGCGGGCGGCGGCGGGCCGCGGCGGCGGGCGGCGGCGGCGGCGGCCCACGCCCGTCTCCGAGGTCCGTGCCTTACCCGCGGCTCGTGCCTGTCTCCGGCGCTTCCCCAAGCAGCCCTCTTAATGCCCTCTCCTCGCGCACCAGGAAACAAAAGGGAAAAAAGTCTCTTGCCTCTTCAGCAGCTCCAGACCCTTTCCCCGGACTCCCTCCGGGCTAGCCGTGGTGCACTAACCCCTTCAGGCTCTCTTCCTGCCGCCAGCCCCAGTCCTCTCCCTGCGCTCCGACTGAAAGCCGATACCCGAGCCTCAGCTCCCAGCCCCGCCCGCCACGGCGGCCGAGCAGACAAGCCTCTCGGGCTGGTGTGTGCCTGAGGGCACCGGTCCTCTGTGCCAGAATCTCTCCGCTTTGCCCTCCGCACCCCTGTTGCTGTGCTCTCCTCCGCTACTCCGAAGCTTTCCCCCTCCGCCACCTACAGTCTCCGCCCGCGAAGGGGCTTGTAGTGTGTAGAAACCTTCCCCCCTTCACGGCTCCCTCCCACTGGTGCAGGTCCCGTCCCTATCCTATTGTCTCTGTTTATTCTTTTTTTCTTTTGCCCTACCCAGGTATGTGGGGAGCTTCTTGCCTTTTGGGGGGTCTGAGGTCTTCTGTCAGCGTTCAGTAGGTGTTCTGTAGGAGTTGTTCCACGTGTAGATGAATTTCTGATGTATCTGTGGGGAGGAAGGTGATCTCCGCGTCTTACTCTTCCGCCATCTTCCTCCGGGGTCCTGAAGCATGTCCTTGCCTCCTATCACACTGGAATCCCATCAAGCCTTCAGGCTTCCTACCAGCTTACAGGATGGAATCTGCTGGCGTCTCCCTGCTTTTCCCCTCCATTAATGGCAGGGTCCCAATGTGTACTTGCGACCCATGCTTTTCTCAAACCGGTGCTTCTCCCGTTTAGCGCGCGCCAACCCCCCTCGCGGGCTCCTTGCCATACAATGGAATATTAATGACCCTTCAAAGGTAAAAAATTCTGACACACACTACGATACGGATGAACTTTGAAGACATTATGCTAAATGAAATAAGCCAGAACCGAAAACACAAATACTGTGATTCCAGTCATATGAGGTACTAGAGTAGTCAAATTTATATAGACAGATAATAGAATGGTGATTGCCAGGGTCTGGGTGCAGTGATGAATGGAGAGGTGTTGTTTCATGGGTACAGAGTTTCAGTTTGGGAAGATGAAAAAAGTCCTGGAGATGAATGGTAATGATGGTTGCACAACAACGTGAATGTACTTAATGCCACTAAATGGTACACCTACACATGGTTAAGATGGTCACTTTTATGTCATGCATATTTTGCCACAACTGGAAAAAAATACATAGGAAGGGCCAAGTGGAAGCTCCTGGAACTGTCCCTACATGAAAACGATACCAAAAAATAGCAATAGCACATATCTGGGGAATTTGCAGAGACTAAAATAACCATGCAGATGGGAATCTCCATCACCTGCCCCATTTAAATAATCTGTTTGGCCTGTAAAAAAGGCAAATGAGTCATGGACAATGATTGTTGATTATCATAAGATAATGAGGTATTAATTCTAATCAAAGCTGCTGGATTTTATGGGCCTTTTTTTCCTGGAACAAATCAAAACATCTCTAACTCCTGATACACAGCTATTGATCTGGCGAATAGTTGTCTCCACATCAAACAGCAAAGGTAACGGAGCAGTTCACTTCTATCTGACAGAGACAGAAGTACACTCAAACTTTGTCTTACTTGAGTGCTATGCCAAGTCTCCCGATGTCTATAATATTATAGTCCATAGGGAGATTAGTCATCTGGATATCACAAAAGCATTATGATAGTCCACTGTATTGATGAGTTTATGGTGATTGGACATGAGAAAAAGTAGGGAGTACTCAAGTTGTGTCAGTAAGATACATAGATGTCAAAGAGTGGGAAATAAACTCCATGAAAATTTAGGATGTCAAATATATCACAGCCTAAGTATGATAATGCACACAAACAGAAACCAACCTCCAGAAAGCACTGAAGATCATGTTGATTTGTTTTAAAGATGCAGGCAGCACACAGCTAGGATTCCGAAAGATTTGTTACACACTCCCTTTCCTAAATCCCATTCCTGATAGTGACTGCTCTTTCCTTTTACCTCTTCTCTCCTGTCCTCACCCTTCCTTTATTGTTCCCTATCCTTCTTACCCCTCTGCCCTCTTTCATTCTTCCTCATAGAGAATAGCCTGGGCTATTATTTGTATTCTTTACATTCTTTATATCTCTCTCCCGTCCACCCCCCACCTCAACAAAGGCCTTGTACCAATTAAGAAAGTAAACATTTCAAGTCTTCAGAGTATTGACAGGAGAAAGGTTATGGGGAAATAGCAAATCCTGACAATTTAAATATTCTCTATGTATCACATAAGTATATTTATTGTAAATAAATTCATACATGCAATAATAGTACAAATAGAAAATATTCACAAGCTACCAGACTGCCAAATTCTGCATGAGATACAAAATCACATACCTATACTACCTGCTTTTCAATTTATAATTAAAACCATGTTACCTCAGAATTTTAAAAATAGCATTTTGATAATTATAAAAAAATTATAACTACATTAAAATTTTAAATTTCTGCACTTTTAAAGACACCATTAGAAAATGAAAGGGCAAGCCACAGATTGGAGAAAATATTCATGAGATATAGATATAGATATAGATATATACATAACATAGACTGGCATCCAGGATATGTAAGATGATCTTACAACTCAATAGTGAAGTAGTATTTGGGGGAAATACTACTTCAGAATTATAAGAAACAAATATTTGTGTTTAAGCCACCCAGCCTATAGTATTTTTTATTGAGATATAGTTGAAATATAACATTATGTAAGTGCAAGGTGTACACTTGTTGGTTTGGTACATTTGTATATTGCAGTATGATTACCACCAGTACCATGAGCTAACACCTCTATCATGTCACACAATTATCATTTCTTTTTTTGTGGTGAGAATAATTATGATCTAGTCTCTTAGCAACGTTGAAGTTTATAGTACAGTATTGTTGACTGTAATCACTATGTTGTGCATTAAATCTCCAGGGCTTATTTATCCATCAATACCAGTTGAAAGTTTATATCATTTGACCAACATTTTTCCAATTTCCCCACCCCCAGCCCCTGGAAACCACCATTCTACTCTTTGCTTTTATGACTTTGGCTTTTTTAGATTCCATATATAAGTGATATAAGACAGAAAAAGACAGTCTATGGTATTTTTGTCATAGCAGACCAAACAAAGGAGTATTTGGGAGATGCCATATCATGTAAGTTTTTTAGTCAATGGTGAGAAATATTGATTTTATTCAATTACAATAGGATAGTGCAATGCAGAGTTGGGTTTGGAGGCTTAAACATGGGAGAAAAATGATCTAATTTAATTTTTAAAGATTATCTATGGGGGGAGGGCTTCCCTGGTGGCACAGTGGTTGAGAGTCCGCCTGCTGATGCAGGGGACACGGGTTCGTGTCCCGGTCCGGGAAGATCCCACATGCCGCGGAGTGGCTGGGCCCGCGAGCCATGGCCGGTGAGCCTGTGCGTCCGGAGCCTGTGCTCCGCAACGGGAGAGGCCACAGCAGTGAGAGGCCCATGTACCACAAAAAAAAAAAAAAAAAAAAAGATTATCTATGGGGAGTTTCCTATAGACAAGTAAACAAGGATTCAAGAAGAAACTTTAGAAGGCCCTTTTTAAGAGTCCAGGTAAGGGACAGCAGATTAAGGTGGTAAAAATAGAAAAACATTAACTAGCAATTAACTGAGAAATAGATTTTCAGGAACTAACCCCCACACATTTAGATAATTCATCTGAAATATGCTATTTGAAAATATAGCTTCTTAGGATGCATCATATCTCTGAAGGAAACGCTAAAATACCAATGGATTGATAGTCCAAGCAATGAAGATTTACTGAGTGTGTGTGTGTGTGTGTGTGTGTGTGTGTGTGTGTGTGTGTTCCTCAACTGTCCTAGGTTCAAGGAAAGGCAAATAGAAATAAAACCTTCATGTTGGAATACTGTCCCACAGTGAGTAAAGGTATCATGTACTTTTAAAATTGTATCTATTTAAACAAAGCCTAATATAATGGGAAAAATAAACTAGACCTGGAATCAAAAGACCTGAGTTTGAATCGCAGCTTGATTAATTACCAGAATATTAAGTTCGGGCAAGTTGTCCACATTTGATCAATTTCAGGTTCCTTATTTACAAAATGGTAGGCTGGATGGAGTGATCACTAGGCTCCCTTCTTGCATGAGATTTTGTTATTCTACAACACCATATTGGTATTCTCATTAAAGTGAATTTCAAGTGTTTGGTCAAGAAGAGGCTCCGGCTTCCCTGGTGGTGCAGTGGTTGAGAATATGCCTACTAATGCAGGGGACACGGGTTCGAGCCCTGGTCTGGGAGGATCCCACATGCCGCGGAGCAACTAGGCACGTGAGCCACAACTACTGAGCCTGCGCATCTGGAGCCTGTGCTCCGTAACGAGAGGCCGCGATAGTGAGAGGCCCGCACACCGCGATGAAGAGTGGCCCCCGCTTGCCACAACTAGAGAAAGCCCTTGCACAGAAACGAAGACCTAACACAGCAAAAATAAATAAATAAATTACTAAACTCCTACCCCCAACATCTTAAAAAAAAAAAAAAAGAAGAGGCTCATTCACTTCTTTTATTTCAAATTTAATAATAATGTAAGCCCTCATCCCATCAGGCAAACAAGAAACTCTACCATTTCTCATCATTCAAGAATCCATTTCTTTCGTTAGGTCACATGAACATTCTAGAGGCTTAAAATAACTCTAGAAAGTGTGGGAGAGGCTCTGTATTTGGGCCTTAAACAAAAGATACATCTTGTTGAACTTTCATGGTGGCTTTAAATCTGCTGACTCTACTGCTTCACTGATAAACTGGAATAACAGGAAAGTTGGTGCCTGAACCCATATTACTTGCATGAAGTGCATAACCCCTGTTTCTAAAATCTTTCCGTACCTCTGGAGACATGCTCTATTTTCACATTGCCATAGTGAATGTTTAAGTTTTCTGCTACATGAAGATATGTCCCTCTCTCCAGCCTCGGGGACATCTATCCCTCTTCCTTTGGAGTCTCAATGGCTCTCCTCTGTTTCCTCTCTCTCTCTCTCACCTAACATTATTCTTTCAAAGTATTTGTGCTTTTCAAAGAACAAAGGAAAATCGGTCAATTCCAGGAAACACCAGCTTTTCACCCTAACACAAATCTCCCCTGAAGTAATTAACAGCAAATGTTGACTACCATCTTGAAGTGGTGGTAATAGAGTTATTGGGGAAAACAAACACAAGTTAAAGCTTCAATAAATTATACTGCCATAACTACAAATAATTAGCTCTTCAAGAAAACAGATTTATATATCGACAAAATCCTTGTTTTGGAGCCTCCTCACCAAATAGCCTTAGTCTTTAGGGGAACAATCAATGATTTGAAATCTATCCCCCACCAAGCATACTTTGAAAAGTTCATTCTACTATACAGCTCATTAGATCGAACTTGCAATAAATCTTAACAGACTCAGAGAAGAAAATGTTTACTTAAAGTGGTAAATTTTTCAAAACTTCACGTGGAGCCTGACGGGTATTTCCAAAGACCTGATTCCTGCATTTCGCTTCAGATCATCCCCAATCATTAGAGAGATCTCTATCCAAAAGGTATGTGAATCTTCTATGTTCATGTTGCCATATCTGACTACATATATATTCTTATTTAACACACACAAAAACTCATGTACACACTGTCTCTTGCTCTCTCTCTCACATACACACACAAACACACACACACACACCCATCCCTTCAGTTCATATATTTGTAAACCTACATACTCTTTTTGTAACTGCAATTTATTTTTTAAATTCACATTATGTTATTATGATCCACCCATGTTAATACACACAAAAACATTTCATTCAATTTACCTATTGTATAATATTACTTTTGAGAACAAACCGTAATTTATTTATCAATTACCTTTAAGAAGGGAATTTAGGTAACATCCACCTTATTATAAACAGCACTACATTAAGATTCCAATGCACCTAGCTTCTAATGTAGATAAATAAGAATTTCCTTAATGATAGAGAGGCTGACCTTTCTTTTATAAGTTTCGTGGCCACCCAGATTTATTCTTTTGTGTTTTTATTTGTCCATTTGTCTATACTGCTGTGGAAATGTTTCAATATGAATGTCATATAATCTGTTCAGCTTTTCTTCATACTTTGTGATTCTTTAAATGTTGTGTTTAAGAAACCTTTCCCTAACCTGACTTCATAAAGCTATATCCATATTTTGCTCCTAAAGTATTCATGTTTTTTCTTTCATATTTAATTTTTGATTTGAACTGGAATTTATTTTCTCATTTCTTTAAGATAGGGGTCTAATCCTTTGTCCATATGAATTTCCAATCATCTCAACACCATTTATTAAAAGGTTCATCCTTTCTCCACAAATCTGTAATGTTACCACATTAGTCTTTTTTTTAATCTATCTATGTTCCTGGGCCCTATATTCTGTTCAATTTTGTTTGTCTATACCTTTGCTGTGCCAGTACCACACTGTTGTAATTAATATGACTTTAAATGTTTAAATCAGGTAGCATAGGTTGCCCTTTCTTCATGTTTCTTAATGTTTTCATATCTTCTTCAGAATTTTTTGGCTGCTTTCAACTCCCTACTTATACGTAATGGTCACCTTGGCTAAGACACGGTAACCAGACATTTGGTCAAACATGATTCATGATACTTGTGTGAAGCATTTTTTTAGATGAGATTAACATTTCACCCAATCAGTTGAAAGTCTTAATAGAAAAAAGACTGACGTCCCCTCAAAAAGAGGGAATTCGGCCAGCAGACTGCCTTTGGACTCACACTGCAATATCAGCTCTTCCCTGGGTCTCCAGCCTGTTGCCCTGCCCTGCAGATTTTTTGCACATACACATCTCCTATTGGCTCTGCTTCTGTTTCTCTGGAGAACTCTGCCTAATACACTTCTCTCCCATATAAACTTTAGATTTAGCTTGTCACGGCTTATGAAAATATCTATTGCAATTTTCATTGTGATAGCAATGCATACACAAGTTAGTGGCATGGTCAATTATAAAATATTGATTCATTTTTACAAAGAATATTATAAAGTGTTCCATTTAATTTTTTACATCCTTTAAGAAAGCATCATTTCCTCCATGAATATTTGACTCACGTTATTATATTTATTCTCAAATACCTGATATTTATTATTTTATTGTGAATGATATTTTTACTTAATAGTAAAAGTATTAATGGAATAGTATTTACTAATAGTAGTACATTTTCTTACTGGTTGTTGCTAATATTTTAAATTCTTATTGGTTTTTGTACGTCAGTCTTGTATCCAGCAAGTTCAGAGATTACAGATTTTCTTGTATTTTGTATGCAGACATTTTCCACCTCTTTTTTTGTTTTCAAATATATTTTCCACTGGCTTTTGCTTCTGTACATATAAATTAATCTTGTGTTAATATTTTATTTGGAATAGTTTTATTGATCTCTATAAATGGATGTGTTGTATATTTTATTTATTTATTTATTTTGGTTTGGCTATTGTATATTGAAAAAGTGAGTATACCCTCTTGTTTCACTCTCTAAAAAATTTTATATAAGATAAAAGTTAATTTGATCCCTGAAGGATTTGCAAAAGCACTTTTAAAATGTCTGGTCCTGGTGTTTTTGTTTGCTGATTTCTAGACATTTGACCAGACTATCCTATTCATGTAAAAGTTGTTAGTATACTATGTGTCTCTATTTCCTCTTAAGACAATTTTGCTAATTTTATTTTTTAATTCAAGTTTTTATAAATTTTCATATTAATGGCATGATACTCTTTACTTTATTCCTATAATTAGTAAAACTCCAAATATATGTAAGTAAAACCCCTATTCTTTCATAGTTTTGTTTGTGCCTTCCTCTTCTATGAACATAAAAAAATACCATTCTTTATATTTTCAAAGAAACAAAATTGAAGTTTACTGATCCTCTCTATTGTCAATTTAGATCCCATTTTTTACTGACATATAATTCACATACCATAGAATTCACCTATTTATATATTTCAGTGATTTTGAGTATATTCACATATAAGTGCAACCATCATTACAGTCAATTTTGAACATTTTTATCACTTAAAAAAACAAATCTAATATTCTTTAGGCATCACCTCCCTATATTCCCACCCTACTTCCCACAAGCTCTAAGCAACCACTAATCTATCTTCTGTCCCTGTAGATTTCACTATTCTGGACATTTCATAGAAAGAGAATCATACAATATAAGGTCTTTTGTGACTGACTTTTTTACTTAGCGTAATATTTTGAAGGTTCATCTAGGTGATAGCATGCATCAGTATTTCATTCCTTTTTATAGCGAAGTAATATTTCATTGTATGGACATACCAATTCTGTTCATCCATTTATCAGTTGATGGACATTTTCGCTGTTTCCACTTGTTTGCTACTATGAAAAATGTTGCTATAAACATTCTTGTTTAATTGGTGTGAACATATGTTTTCATTTCTCTTGGGTATACATCTAGGAGCAGAATTGCTGGGTCATATGGTAATTTCATGTTTAATTGTTGGAGGAACTGCTTAGATGGTTTTCAATTGAGTGACGCCATTTTACTGTCCTACCACTATTGTTTTAAATAGTGTGAAGTGTGAGTCCTCCTACAAGTTGGAGATTATTGATACCCTCTATAGTTTGTTTTCTGTTTGTCCTACTTGTTTTATTAATTATCTCTTCTTCTATGGCACAATCTATTTAATTCTTATGTTGCAAACTTAATTTCTAATAAGTTTCCTTTCAAATATGTGTGTGTGTGTGTGTGTGTGTGACACAGATTACAAGTACTGATTTACAGGTTCCCAGCAAGGTTTGTTATAAAAATATTTATAAAAATAAAAATATTTTTATAAATATTTAGTAAATTCTGACAGAAATTGTCATTAAATAATAAAATAGAGCTTACAGTTTCAAACTTAATAGAGTAAAAGTAGACTGCTATAAATATTTCACGATTCCAGAAGAAAAAGAAAAATATGAAAGAATTTAGACAAGTAGGAAAAAAAGGAAGATTTAAACCAAATTAGTAACTACATTTAATGCAAATGGATTGGCTGCTCCAAATGAAAAGAAAATAAGTGTCAGATTGTATAAAATTACATGTAACTATGTGCTATCTTCAAGAGACATACTCAAAGAAAGTGGAAGAAGTAAATAATAAATGCAAGAGCAGAAATTAATGACATAGAAAATAAACAATACAAATTCAAAAGCTAACATTTGGCTCTTTGAAAATACTAATAAAAATGGCTATCTACTTGAGAGTCTTCTCAAGACCAAAAAAGAAAAAAGGGCCTCCCTGGTGGCGCAGTGGTTGAGAGTCCGCCTGCCGATGCAGGGGATACGGGTTCGTGCCCCGGTCCGGGAGGATCCCATATGCCGCGGAGCGGCTGGGCCCGTGAGCCATGGCCGCTGAGCCTGCGCGTCCGGAGCCTGTGCTCCGCAAGGGGAGAGGCCACAACAGTGAGAGGCCCGCGTACCAAAAAAAAAAAAAAAAAAGAAAAAAAAAGATAGAAAGGACAAGAAGCCAATATCAGAAAGGTAAAAGGGTCATATATCACATACATGTTACAGACTTTACAAAGGAAAAAATGAACAAAGTGTTTTCAAATAAATTTTAAATTTTATAAAAATCACAGTCCTCTAGAAAAATATAATATCAAAATAGATTCAAACAGAAATAGAAATTTATACATACATTTATACATTACAGACACTGAATCAGCACTCACTATTCTCACCATGAAGAAAGCTGAAATCCAAGATTTTTCACTAGTGTGTTCTAAAGAAAGGAAGAATTCCAGTAGTACACAAACTCTTTGAGAATAGAAAGAGGGAACACTATTCAACTACTTTTTAATATTTTCTTCATTTCAAGACAGGAAAGGACAGTATAAGAAAGGATAATTAGAGGTGACCTTACCCAGGAAAACAGATGGTAAATATAATATAAGCAAACTGAGTCCAACATAAAAAGCTAATTTCATGACAGACAACCAAAATTATTTTACATAACAAAATTAATTAATAAAATTAAACATACAAAAAATTAAATCCAAAGTTTCTTATAATTTCAGCAGTCATGTATGATTTTACAAAAACCCGCAGCTAATCTTATCAAAGTAGAAACAGAAACTTTCTTAAATGAAAATTAGCTATCTACCATAGAGTAACATTATAGATACAGGTGAGATGATTAAAGATTTAAAGATCAGGAAGAAGACAAGGATGCCCCCTGTCACCACTCTATTCAGTATTGTACTTGAGAGTTTAGCCAGTGGAGAAAGTCAAGAAAAAGAACTAAAATGTCTAAGGATTAGAAAAGAAAACACACAACTTGTTCTATTTATATATGATATTGTTGTGTACAGAGAAAATACAAAATAATGTACAGGAAATTGCTAGGATTTGTAAGAGAGCTTCTTAAGATTTCTAGATAAAAATCAATAAAAATAAATTGTGTTTTTATATAATAGCATCAAACCGAAAGTGATAGTAAAAAGAAAGAAATCCTTTTAGATAGCACCAAAAAGCTGAAGTAGCGATAAATCCAATAAGATATACAAAGCCTTTATAGACAACATTATAATAGTTTTTCAAAGACCTTGAAGAAATCAGAAATGAAGAGATATATTTTGTGTTTATAAGTTGGATATCTTAATAGTGAAAAGATGTTAAGTCTCTAAAAATTAAGTTATAGGGTAAGAAAAATCTAAGTGAAAATGCCAAAGATTTTGTTTTGGACCTGAAAAACTTCTTTAAAAATTTATACGGATTACAAAAGCCCACCACACACTTGAAGAATAATATAAATGTGGGAAAACTTGTTCTACTGAATATTTAGTGTTCTTATAAAGCTCTAGTAACAAAGAGGGTGCAGTTTTGATATAGAGACAAACAAATGAACCAAAAGAAGACTTAATAGAGACACAGAAAAACAAACCAAAACATATATTATTAAAACAAAATCATATGTATATATATGTACACACACACACACACATACATATGGCACCTCTGTATAACAGAGGTATCACAGCACCTCAACAAAGACATAACAAACTTTTCGATTAAAAAATGCTGAGCACTAGGGTATCCATAAAGAAAAAATAATTAAAATTGTATCATATTGTAAACAAAATTATTTCCAGATGGATTAATGACCTATATGTGAAATGGTACCAAATATATTTTAAGAGACAATATAGGAGGCTATCTTTAAGCCACAAAGTAGAAAGATGGAAAAAAGTATAAGCTTTAAAGGAAAAGATTGATGTATTTACCCACATTAAATTAAGAAATATTTTCCAACAAAAGAAAACACAAAGATAGTTAAAAGAGAGGTCATGCCACAGACCTGAAAAGATCATTGCAACATATAAAACCAATAGAGAGACTACTATTCAAAATATGAAAAGAACTTAAAAAGAATAAAGCTGGAGGTATCTCACGCCCTGACTTCAGACTCTAGTACAGACCTACAGTAAACAAAACAGTATGGTACTGACACCAAAACAGACATATGGAACAGAATAGAGAGACCAGAAATAAACCTATATACACTTATGGTCAATTAATCTAAGACAAAGGAGGCAAGAATGTTCAATAGGAAAAAGGTCTCTTCAATAAGTGGTGCTGGGAAAACTGGACAGCTACTTGTGAAACAATTAAATTAGAACACTTTCTCACATCATATACAAAAATAAATTCAAAATGGATTAAAGACCTAAATACAAGATCAGAAACCATAAAACTCCTTGAAGAAAACATAGGCAAAACACTCTGACATAAATAATAGCAATATTATTTTGGATCTGTCTCCTAAGACAAAGGAAACCAAAGAAAAAATAAACAAATGGGACCTAAATCAACTTTAAAGCTTTTGCACTGAAAAGGAAACCACTGACAACATGAAAAGATAACCTACTAAAGGGCAGAAAATATTTGCAAATGATATGACCTATAAGAGGTTAATATCTAAAATACATGAACATCGCATAAAACTCAATATTAAAAAAACAATTAAAAATGGGCAGAAGACCTGAATAGACATGTTTCCAAAGAATACATACAGGTGGCCAATAGGCACATGAAAAGATGCACATCACTAATCAACAAAGAAATACAAATCAAAACCACAATGAGGTATCACTTCATACCTGTCAGAATGGCTATCATCAAAAAGACTACAAATAACAAATGTTGGCAAGGATGTGGAGAAAAGGGAACCCTAGTACACTGTTGGTAGGAATATGAATTGGTGCAGCCACTATGGAAAACAGTGTGAAGGTTTCTCAAAAACTAAAATCAGAACTACCACAAGATCCAGCAATTCCACTCCTGGGTATATATCCAAAGAAAACGAAAATACTAATCCAAAAAGATGAATGCACCCAATGTTCACAGCAGCATTATGTACATTATTTACAATAGCCAAGATATGGAAGAAACCTAAGTGCCTGCTAACAGCCAAATGAATAAATAACATGTGGTATGATACACACACACGCACGCACACACACACACACACACACACACAGAGAGAAATATTACTCAGCCATGAAAAAGAAAGAAATCCTGCCATTTGCAACAACATGGATGGACATGGAGGGTATTATGATTAGTGAAATAAGTCAGACAGAGAAAGACAAATACTGTATGTTATCATTTACATGTGGAATCTAAAAAATAAAATGAATGACTATAACAAAACTGAAATAGACTCACAGTTATAGAGAACAGACTAGTGGTTACCAGTGGGGAAAGAGAAGGAGGAAGGGGCAAGATAGGGGTAGGGGATAAAGAGGTATAAAATGTGTAAAATAAATCAGCTACAAAGATATATTTACAGTTCAGGAAATATGGCCAATATTTTATAATAACTTTAAATGGAGTATAATCTATAAAAATATTGAATCACTATGTTCTACATCTGAAAGTAATATAATATTGTAAATCAACTATACTTCAACTAAAAAATGAAATAAACTCTTAAAAGCAAGAATAAAAAGGCAAATAACCCAACAGAAAAGTAGGCCAAAAATTCAATAGACCCTTCAAAAAACAGCAAATCCCAAAAGCCAATAACTATATTTAAAACTGTAAAATATTTATATTTTCAATAGTAATCATGAAAACTAAAATTCACACCATAATGAGGTACCACTACACACAGATTAGATAGGAAATATTAAAATAAATGATAACAACTAATGTCAAGGAATTTAAACATGAGTCACCACCACTGTTGGAAGTGTAAGTTGATTTGACCACTTGTCATTAATCTTGTGGTTTAAGGACATATTTTCTCTGTGACTCAGCATCTCATTCCTGAAACTTCCCTGTAACCCAGTAGTTCACTCCCTAGAGAAACGTGTTCTCCTGTCTACTAGGATACATATATAAACATGTATCTTGTTCAGCATTGTTCATGACAGCCATAAATAGAAAACAACACAAATATCTATCAACAGTATTACAGGAATGTGCACATAAGTAATAAATCTACAAAGAAAAACAATGAATGGGTTAACATAAAAGTTAGGTAAGTGGTTATTGTTTGTGCTATGGGAGGGTTTTGTGATGATGCAAGGCATGGAGGGGATTCTTGGTTGTTGCCAATGTTCCATTTCTTGACCCGTGTGATTGTAACAATTGTTGCTGCTTCATAATTTTCATTAAATGTACATAGAGTCTATAGATTTTCCATCTAAACTCACAAAGAGAAACAGCTATTGTGCTTACTACCTAGGGAGTTAAGTACACAGGAATGATGCTACAGATGAATACTTATGTCTCCACAGCGATGCTTGCTGGCCACAAAAGCTAAAGCACCAGGATAACTGCCTTTCCTTATTTTCAAATTCCAAGTCTCACATAAATGCACTGAGTTTGTGGAATTTCTTTTACATAAAGATCCCAAGCTGAAAGAGGGTTTGGGATTTTTTTTTCTTAACTTCTAACCTCTGCCTTAGGAAGGTATACTAGAAAATGCAGTAGCCCCCTTATCCTCAGGGTATACATTCCAAGACCCCAGTGGTTGCATGAAACAGCAGATAGCACCGAATCCTATATATACTGTGTTTTTTTCCTATACTTACATACCTATGATAAAATTTATAAGATAGGCACAGTAAGAGGTTAACAATAACTAATAATAAAATGTAAAAATTATAGCAATATACTATAATAAAAGTTATGTGAATGTGGTCCCTTCCTCTCTCAAACTATCTTATTGTACAAATTTCATGCCTTTTCCATCTTAACTAAGCACTTATCATGCACTGTGGCCATAACTTTTGCAATTTGAGGTGTGACCGCAAAACTAGCATGAATTTATTTTTCCTTCTTCACAATTTCACATACAGAAGATTCATTCTTACCATAGATCTTAGCAACCTCAGCAAATGATTTTTTCTTTCCTTATTAAACCAAGAACTTTCACCTTTTCACCTAAAGACACTACTTTACAGCTTCTCTTTGGCATATCCAAATTGCCAGCATCACTCCTCTTTTGCTTTGGGGCCATTATTAAGTAAAATAAGGGTGACTTGGACACAAGCACTGTGATACTGAGAGTCAGTTCTATAACCAAGATGGCTACTAAGTAACTAAGGGGTGAGATATGCCAGACAAAGGGATGGTCCATATCCCGGTGGGTGGATGGATGATACAAGATTTCATCACGCTACTCAGAAATTTATGAATTGTTTATTTCTGGAAGTTTCTACTTAATATTTTTGGACTTCGGTTGACCGTGGGTAACTGAAACAGTAGAAAATGAAACCTCGAATAAAGGGAAATGACTATAGATCAAATAGATGCTGAATGCCAATCCACTTATTTCACTCTAGGAGTAATCTTGGATGAATCAATTATAATACCATCTGAACTCTCCAAATATCTTTAGTTCTTTCAGATTGGTAAGAAGTGGTCTTGTTAATGACATAGTAATTCTTTTTCCCCTTGTCAATGAACAACATGGTGCACATATTCACTGAAGTGTGTCAAAACTCACACCTGTTAAATGACATTTTCAAATTAACTTCCTTAAGGTGATCCTGCCCTTAGAGAAGTAACTTTTCTTGCTTTTTCAGAGTCCTTAACTCCAAGAATCAAGTTTATTATTTAACTAGACCTACACTTCCAAATACTCTCACCAATAGCCACTGTCCCCAAAGAGTTTAGACTCTAGTGTTACCCTGAAGCATTTTTTCAAAGGAAAAAAAATCTCCCTAGAAAAAAGTATTTATATTCTCTTTAGGTTTAGTCTTCCTATGGGTATCAAATAATATTCACTCCTTCCTTAAATCTAACACAGACAAAAAAATTCCTGAATCTATACCATGCCAACTTCTGAATTCTGAATTTGGGATACAGTAAATTAATGATTAATAGTTTCTTCTTCAACTTCCTTTAGTACAAACACACACACATCCTAATTTTCTTAGTCTTTTAAAATACCATCACAATTGAATAAGATCACTAACTTCGATACTACGATATCATAATATAGGATTTCCTACTATGGTACCATAAAACATTGATCTCTGATGGCTCAATCACACTGAAAAGCTCTACAAACTCTAGGGTTCTACAGCTGTAGTTCTCCTTTTGCACTGCTTATTGAGAGGAAAAATTTGTATTCATACCTTATAACTTCTCTTTAAACTTGCCTTCCATTCTTAGGTTACTTAAGATTTTGTATATTCAAATCTGTCCATAAATTGGAGTCAAATATTACTCTGATATTTGATTAGGTGCTAAAATCAGTGGAAAATATTGTTTAAGGGAGTAAAGTCAAAATTACCCTTGAAAATCTCTTAAATCAACCATAACATACACTGTCCACTAAATAATTTTTATCAGTTTCTCTAAAGCTTAATCAATTTCCCTTACCCATCCTCTCAATTAATTATTCAATGAATTATTTGAGAATGGCAGAGAATCATGAATTCCTAAATAATGCATTCTTCTTCTCACGTACCTACTGGCTGTCTTTTCACTAGTTTCAAGCCCTCTTTCAAATGTAGCTGGAGCCAAATACTCTATCAACTGCATTGCCCCCATCAATATTGCCATATCATTCAGGGACTTTTCCTCCGCCTTCATAAACAATCTAATTTCCCTTCTATCAGCCATTTTGGATGATGCAGACACACATATGACCTTCCCCAGACTTCTTCCCTCTCTTCATAGCCTGATAACAGCTTGTGAAATTTTCCTATGGGAAACTAATAAACTCACAAGAAAGCATTAACCTAGGCATTCATGTTAAACCATGCATTCTCTCGGCCAGTGCTTCCAGGCCAAGATTACTACTTTTCTCAAGTTACTCCCCTGCTGAAAGAGTATTCATTACATCAATTTACAAAAGCTGTGAGCACTCCCCTTCCTCAGCAACAATCTGGTAGTTTAGATAAACGGTGGAGTATTTCTTGGCTCATTTCTATGGTAGTCTTAGATGGAGGCACAGCCATATGTTATGTCACAGTACAGTAATCTCAGACAAGACCACAAGTATATAAATCCTTATTTATGTAGACTTGAATATCTGGAAGAGCATGAAAGTGGGTCTGTTACTAGAAGAAAAGCCTACTTTACAATACAAAACACATAGAGAACAGTGGAGAGCACGGATAGTGTTTTCCTCTTTTCCATTTAAAGTCTATACCGGTTTCAGCTTAAAGCTGCATCTCTGTAGGTTCTCCCTAACTTTTCTCCTCTTCACCATGACCTTGGTTTTTTCAGCTTTCTTCTTACTCTGCAAGGCTTGATTAGCAGTCAATAGGCTCCTTTCATCTTCTCAGCAAGATACGCTGTGGGAGAGGTCAGGTACCTTGAAGGTCCTACGGAAATATGTTTTAATCTTTCAGTTAAACATCTACAATCAAAATTTCCCTTGCAAATGTTGATAGCCTTTATTTGGTGTTATGATAATGGAAACTTTATTTTCTCATCTAAGCTAAGGCTCTCTTCTAGGAGGGGGAAATGACCAAAAAAAGGGAGGGGGGACTTGGAGAAAACAAATCTTGTCTTACTGCATAACACTGAAGACAGAGAACAGAATTATATGGCACTTTTTCTTGAGGAGATGATGACATTGCACTGTGGTATTCTTTTTTCTTCTTTAATTAATTAATTTTTATTTATTTTTGGCTGCGTTGGGTCTTCATTGCTGCGTGTGGGCTTTCTCTAGTGGCGGCGAGTGGGGGTTACTCTTCATTGCGGTGTCTTCGCTTGTTGTGGAGCACGGGCTCTAGACACGTGGGCTTCAGTAGTTGTGCCATGCAGGCTCAGTAGTTATGGCACACTGGCTTAGTTGCTCTGGGCATGTGGGATCTTCCTGGACCAGGGCTCGCACCCATGTCCCCTGCCTTGGCAGGCGGATTCTTAACCACTGCGCCACCACGCAAGTTCTGCACTGTGGTATTCTAATGAGAGAAGTGGAATTTTTTAAAATTGTTTTGCATAGAGGGAATTTACCACCATAGTGGTGATATCTGACTTCTCTTGTGTCTTAACTTCTGAGACCTAAAGCCATTCAGCAGTGTTTTCTTGGTAGCTCTTGAAATACCAGACTGTAGTAGAAGAAATTACAGACCTTTGTCCAATGTCTAAAGCCAGTTTATTAACCAGAAGCACAATTTAAGGACTCTGTACTTCAAATAAATCAAATCCTTATAGTCTCTAATTTATACTTAATCTTTCAGTCCCATTATTTTTCATTTCCAAAGATAATTTTTTTTAAATCCACTAGGCTATATTTTCTACCTAAACTATATGTTCCATTAAAATAAAAGTATGGGGGTTGCTAAATGGGCCAAGATCCTCTCATGTTCTATCATGTATGTCATTAAAAATAATTTAGAAAGCAATGCCATGTTTATTATCAGATTATGTGTCTGTTATAAAAGATACATTGGAAAACCAGGTTAATCATATGTGGTTTGATTGAGAAATTCAATCTTGATGAAGTAAAGAAATTTAAATGTTTAATTTTTTTTCAGTAACTGCTATAAGGGAAATTTAATGCTTTTGCAGTCTAGACCAAAAACTACATCTAATTTTAAAGAATTCATTTAAGTAAATATATGGACATTTCATGTACTACTATTATTATGTTATTATTTTTATTGGGGGGATATTTGTTCAAAGCAACAACTCCAAATAGCCAAAAAGCTTCCCACATGCTCTTCTCTAAATTCCTGTTTTGTTTAATTATAACCCTGAGTTTAGAATTAAAAAGAAAAAGGGGAAAAGAGGGAGACCCTCCTCTGACTACAGCACAATTAGCTGCCCATTAGCAGTTATGATCCTGGTCTTCTGCCTCTGCTATCAGTGGCCTCTAATAACATGGGATGGGTTCACTCTGTGGCTTCAGCATGGGAAGAGTTTATGGTTCATCCTCATTCTTGCCTCTTTTACAACAGAAGACACCCCAAAGTGGAAGCCGTGTCTTACTTTTGTCACTTCCAGCAATAACCCCCTCCAACTTATTCTCTGGGCTACTGTTCGACCACACTGAGTTCTCTTTTAAGCTCTCTTGAGAGTGACAGTGAACTAACTGGAGGACTGGTATTTTTATCATCTCTTACCCAGAAACACTGTTTCTTCTACCAGGTCTAACTGGTAGAACAAATGAAACAAATTTTCAAACAACAAAGTTTCAAACACACAAAACCTATCAAATGATTTGTTTGCTTTGTTTTGATCTCAATAACTGTAGCTTTCATCTCTAGAAGTTAAATTGGGTTCTTTTTTATATCTTCTATATTTCGACATAACTTTTTTTAACATGGGTGGTACAATTATAAAAGCTATTTTGACTTCCTTATCTTCTCATTCTAACATCTGTGCCAGTTTGGGGTCACTCTCAAGTGATTATTCTTATTATAGTTCATCTTTCCCTGACCCTTTGTATGCCTGGTAATCTTTGGTTGGATGCCATAACTTATTAATTTTGCCTTGTAGTAGTGATGAATATTTTTGTATTTCTATAAATATTATTGAGTTTTGCTCTGGAACATAGTCAAGTTACTTGGAAAGGTTTTCACCTTTTTGTGTCTTGCCTTGAAGATTTGTTCTGCTCTCAAAAACTTCATTAGTTAAATGTTTTATATCTATTGTTTAGATGATGAAAATGAAATTCCTAGAGAAAATGTAAAAGCCATGTACCTGGCTGTGGTAGGATCTCAAAAATTATCATTGAATAATTGGAATTCATACCCCTCTGATTCTAAAAACACCATGGTGTCACTCTTCACAACGTTCCTCTGTTTTTAATTAACTCACTTACTAGCTAGATGAAAAGTCCCTCAAAAGTTTCTTAAATATAAAATTTAAATACTGTGCTAAAAATATACATAATAATTTTCTTACCACTGGCTCTAACAATTTACTCATCTAATTCAGGCTTTTCACTTAACAGTAATTACATATGGTTATAATATGTGAGAATGTGCAACGAGAACTTACGTTGGAAAAATATCTGTTCTTACATTTCATATTATAAAAATGTTTTCACTGTACAGGAAAAGCCAGACATATTCTAAAATATTTATTTGCAGTAATGTCTTGGATATATATTTTCCTTTAATAATTAATAAAACTAAGAACTGACAATAACATTGATTGAGAAGGAGTATAATTTTGAGGTTCCTGCCTCAGAGACGATGTTAATCTTCATGTTCACACTTCATGTAGTTTAGTTCAGAAAAAAGTTTTCATTTTCCTCTTTGTAACTAAAAGAATCCCCATTCTGCATTCAGAACAGTAACAGTAAAAAACAAAGGCCTACTTTATATAAAGTCAGAATTTATAAACACACACACCCATATATACATATGTGTGTATGTGTGTGTGTGTGTGTCTGTGTATATATATGTGTGTGTGTGTGTGTGTGTATATATATATATATATATATATATATAACTTCCTTATTCTTGTTTCCAAAATATTATTGTAAAGAAAATTATGACTTATGTGGTATTTATTCATGAATAAACTCTAATGGAGAGTTCTACTCTTCGTTTTTGTCCAGTGTATGAACCCATATATAAGTTATGGAAATCCCCATCTTATGAGGAAGAATCTGTCTCTCGTTATTGAGATTGAAAATGCCAGCTACTTAATCTCTGAGTAACCTTTAGGGCCATAGGCTAGCATATGACCTTAGCTCTGACAATCAGTTATATCCATTCTGGAGACTGGACTAGAAGCTACTGACAAGAAGAAAAGACTGCTTAGAATATATTCTGGAAGTGGAAAGCACACACAGTTTTCAGTATCCAGAACAAATGTATCAGTGATTCATATTACTGTATTTAGCATCCCCTATCATTGATATTTGTAGTTCTAGCTGAAGTGTCTCTGCCCAGTGACTCTTGCACTAGGTTGTTCCCTGGACCAATTCTACAGCATGATTCCTAGGCATAAGTTTAAACTTCCAAACACCAATGCTGGTTGTTGAATCTTTTATTTAGAGATTCCATAAACTGTCCAATATCTTTTTAGTAGTTTATTTTCTACTTAATTAACCCAGAGTAAGTCATCTATTGCTCTAACATAAAAATTGATACCAGGAGAGATCAGAGACAACAGATCATTGAGGATATAGGGGAAACTGCCATCAGTTATCTAGCCTGCTTGGCACTGAAGACAGTAAATCCCTAGTTGGCAATAAGAAACAAATTGAGAAAAATTAACCTTAGAGTCTCCTGGAACTTAAAGCCTACTAGTGACCTGACTAGGGAAAATCAAGTAGTAACTCACATGTAAAAGGATGAAGGTCCTGGGACTTCCCTGGTGGTGCAGTCGTTAGGAATCCACCTGACAGTGCAAGGGACACGGGTTTGAGCCCTGGTCCGGGAAGCAACTAAGCCCACGAGCCACAACTACTGAGCCTGTGTGCCACAACTACTGAAGCCTATGAGCCTAGAGCCTGTGCTCTGCAACAAGAGAAGCCACCGCAATGAGAAGCCCGCACACTGCAATGAAGAGTAGCCCTCACTCGCCACAACTAGAGAAAGCCCGTCCGTGCACAGCAACGAAGACACCATGGAGCCAAAAATAAATAAATAAATTTATCTTTTAAAAAAGTATGGAGGCCCTGAATATTCCAAATCTGTAAGGTGTCATGGTTACTTCTAAGGGCACTGGGAGAGCATCCTTTCCCAATTGTATTCTTAGCTCCTTTGTCAAAGATCAGTTGGCTGTATATGCATATGTTTATTTCTAGTCTCTCTATTCTGTTCCAGTCGTCTGTCTTTTTGCCAGTACCATGCTGTTTTGAGTACTGTAGGTTTGTAATATATTTTTTGAAATCAGAAACTCTTATGCCTCCAACTTTGTTCTTTCTCAGAACTGACAAATGGTGTTGGTGAAATTGGATATCCACATGCAAAAGAATGAAACTGGACTCTTGTATCATACACAAAAATCAACTCTAAATGGATTAAAGACTTAAACATAAGATCTGAAACTGTAAAACTCCTAGAAGAAAACATAGGGGAAAAGATCCTTGACACTAATTTTGGCAATGATGTCCTAACTATATGACACCAAAAGCACAGGCAACAAAGCAAAAATGGGCAAGTAGAACTACATCAAACTAAAAACCTTCTGAACAGCAAAGGAAACAATCAACAAAATGAAAAGGCAGCCTATGGAAGAGAAGAAAATACTTGCAAACCCTGTATCAGATAAGGGCTTAATATTCAAAATTTATAAGAAACTCCTATGACTTAATAGCAAAAAACCCCCCAAATAACCCAATTTAAAAATGGGCAATGATGGGCTTGAACAGACATTTTTCCAAAGAAGATATATAAATGGTCAACAGATATATGAAAAGGTGCTCAACATCACTAACCATCAGGAAAATGTAAATCAAAACCACAATGAGGGAATTCCCTGGTGGTCCAGTGGTTAAGACTCTGTGCTTTCACTGCTGAGGGTGCAGGTTCAATCCCTGGTCAGGGAACTAAGATCCCACATGCCGCACAGCACAGACCAAAACAACCCCCAAAAAACAACAAAAGAAAACACACAATGAGGTATCATCCTGAACCTGTTAGGATGGCTATTATAAAAATAAATAAAGTAAAGTATTGGTAAGGATGTGGAGAAATTGGAACTACTGGGTACTGTTGGTAAGAATGTAAAATGGTACAGTTGCTATGAAATAGTATGGAGGGTCTTAAAAACCTTAAAAATAGAATTATCACGTGACCCAGCAATGCCACTTCTCTGTAGATAGTCTAAAGATTTGAAATCAAGATCTAAAAGATATTTCTGCACTACCATGCTCACTGTAGCATTATTCATGATAGCCAAGATATGGACAAAACGTACATATCCATTGATGGATGAATACATTTTTAAAATGTGATATATACATACAATAGAATATTGTCCAGCCTTAAAAAAGAAGGAAAATCTGCCATGTGCAGTAACATAGATATATCTGAAGATGTTATGCTAAGTGAAATATGCCAGTCACAGAAGAACAAATACTGCATGATTCCACTTACATGAGATATCTAAAATAGTCAAACTCGCAGAAACAAAGAATAGAATGATAGTTGCCAGGGGCTGTATTATACACTTAAAAATGTGAGAGTAGATCACATATTGTTTTCTTACCACAATAAAATTTCTTTTCATAAATTAATAAAATAAATTAAAAATAAAGACAACAGGATAAACCAATGTAATAAGAATGTAATATTCCAGTCTTAAATTCCCAGCTCAAGATAATGCCAAATATCATTAACTTTCTGTGAATGTGATAAAAGTCTTACTTCTTGCATCCACAGGTTGAGATAGAATAACACTAAACATTTAATTCTGATGACTGCTTTATTATGAGAGTTTAATTGGCATCTTGGAATGGGGCACTGACTGAAAAAGAACTGGACTTCTTTGTAGTGGGATGAGGATATAATGGTAGATTCCAATAAAGAAAGGACTCTCCAACCCTCACTTGCCATCTTTCTAAAGAGAAGTCAATTTTACGACATATAGTAACATTTTTTTCGCCATGATTGGAGACATGTAATGACTTAGCCAAGAAGAGTTACCTAGAAAATGGAAGTCAATTTTTCCCATCCCAACCTCTTTACCCTTCCCTGTATTGATTCTTGGTACCTTCGATACCACTATTCTCCACTAGGCAGGGTGGAGACATGAAGATGAAATGATAAATGGCAGTTTGACTTAAGTCTGCCTCCCAGTAGGACTACTAGGATGCCCCAAAATTCCATAAATATTTCACTAGTTTCTTAGTATATCATTAAAGTAGTACACTCAGCCACAAGCAGAATCACCATCTTGGCTGCATGTCTCAGGGAATAATATTTTTATTAGGAAGAGCTCAATAAAAGCCCCAAGAGCTTCCTCTATTTATTATAATAATATGTCAAAAGCATGATTAAATCCCTAAGAGAATCACAGTGATTAAGATTTTACAAATTCAGGGTTGGTGATTTCTATCATATTCCCTTTTAAAATTTCAATTTGTCTAGTGTAGAAGTCAGAGTATTCAGGAGTAAAACAGAAGATTGTTATAAATTTGATCAGCTAGAGACAGCAAATTGAGGCCGTTGTTCTATATGTGGTCTCTTCACTACAACAAATCAGTAAGGTTCTAAGGGACCTGCTTTGCTTTCTAAGTAATCAATAGTTATTGATTAGGCACATGCTTTTATTCCTTTACTCTAAAAAGCTGAGAACATCAGAACAATTTGCTTGCAAATCACAAGGCAGCAGTATTAATTTCACTGTATTGTCTCAACTTTTTCATTCTACATCACAGCTTAGTTCATAGAGACCTTGACCTTCTGACATCACACTTATCCTCTATTTTAATGACATCATGCTCAGAGAACCTACAGATCAGTAACTAGACTATCCAAAGTGTCTTGGCAAGACCCATGTCTGCCTGAAAGTCATAGATAAATTGCATGAACCTTGTCCATTCCCTATGATTTAGGAATCTCCCCCTTTATGAGGCAAATCCACCTTTCACCATAGAAGCTAAACATCTCAAGTACTTGTTTTCTCAGCCTCCTTTGAAACTAGGGCATTAGCACAAAAACGGAATTCTATCAGTTGGATGCATATGCCCCAGATTTGCAATTAAAAGCTGCCAGTGAGTGAGTGGAAAACAGTAATTGTAGAGTCTATACTGGTCACACAAAAGAACCCTAGTGGAAGCAATACCCTCTTTCCAGCAGCATCTAAATTCTGTGTTTGTGAGCTCAGCATTACAATCTGCAGAGTAATCAAGTAATCCAGCAGTAGCGGCAATCTCGTCTTCACCACATCAGACCATGAAATAAGTTTAGACATTTCTCCTGGCTGATCGTTTAGACCCACGGTTCTCTGACTCTCCAAACCATTCTGTGAGCTACTCTGTATCACTGTAATAAATTCATTTTCTTAAAGTTATCTAAGTCATATCATGTTGCTTAAAACCAAGAGTTCTGCCGATACACCCAATTAGCATTTAGGAAGCATCTTCAACTGGCCTTATCAGACCCTAAAGGAAACTAGATAGATAGGATACAAACTCTGTTAGTGCATATGCTTGTGGGGGAAACTGTGATGGTGTTAGAGTACACACATATGTAATAAACCATGGGAGTATAGCTAAAATTTTGCTTTTCTTATGCTAATTGTGATTTCTTCTTTGTGGATTATTAAAGTAAAATGCTTAATTCCTGAACATTTGGATCTATTTTAAAATAATTTTTGTTACTGATTTCTAACTCAACGTCTCAATGGTCAGAAAGCATATTTTATTGTATTTCAGTCTTTGAAATAGGCTGAGACTTGCTTTATGTACAACCATATAAGTAATTTTGTAATATAGTCTATATATACTTGTGAAAAGTGTGATTTCCATCATTGTTGCATAGAGCGTTTTATATATTTCAAATTGATCAAGTTTGATATTTGTGTTAAAAATCTTCCATGGACTTTTGGCTGGTTGTTCTACCTACTACTGAGGGAGTTGTGTTAAAATCTCCCACGATGATTGTGGATTTACATATTTATTCTTCTTTTCCTGTCAAGTTTTGCTGTATGAATTTTTAAAAACATTACTGTTTGTAGGAAATCTTAGATTTATTACATTGTTTTAGAGAATTGATCTTTTAATCCTTATGGTATTTGAAACAAATTCTACAGGTAAGCCATTTGAATAAGATAATTTAACAAGGTTGCTGAATCCAAGGTCAATAGTTTTAAAAATCAATTGTATTTGTACAGACCAACAGCAAATAGGATATTCAGAAAACGATGCTCTTGATGGTAATATCTAAAAAGTGAAACACATAAAAATAAATCTAATGAGAGATACGAAGACTTCTATATGCAAAATTATGAAGCAGTACTGAGAAAAATTAAAGAATACCTAGATAAAGGGATATACCATGTTCATGGACTCAGGGACTCAACTTATTAGAGAAATCAATACTCCACATATTAATCTCAGTTTCAACATAGTCAAGTCCCATTAATTTGGGGTTTTTTATTTTTGTTTTTGTGTTTGGCTGTTATATTTGTTGCATATTTGTTTGTCTGTTTGGTTTTTATTTCTTTGGGGAGATTAACAATGGTTTTAAAATCACTGGGAAGTGTGTCCTCCTACAATTTAAAACTGCTATTCTCTTCCTCATTGATGCTTAAAATTTCATATTTAGATATACAGTCTATAACTTTACCTTTCTTTGCCCCTCTTAAATCTCACTCCTCACACTTCCCTGGGAGAGGCAGCACCTTAAGGCTTGTAAGCCATTTACATTTCAGTACAAGTTTGATACAAGTTTCCTAGAAGTTTTGGTAGGAGAAGGAGAGAACAGAGATAAGAGGCACCAAAAAGGGCAAGGAAAAAAGAAAATGAGTTCAATAAAGACAACCACAGATTGGAGAAAGACCAGCCTTTTGCTATTTCTCAATCCTTCTTAGAACAGCTCTGTTGATTGACATTCAGAAAAACAGATGACTGCAGTATTTCTGCTTACTGATTTACTTTATATTCCAGTATAAGCCACTACCAATCAAGCAGTCATCATCTGCTTAATCCAAAGTTTTACTTTACAATTGTTTTTTATGTTGCTTTTTAAGTTGATATGACATCTGGATTCTAAAACATGACATTCTGTTCTCTTTTGGATACAGGAAAAAATATTTTGATGTTTGAGACTGTATGATTAATTTTCCAAATGGTGGAAAGAGTACTGGATTGAGAACAGAGATTTTAATACTTCTTAATATTTAATATGCAATCATCTATCTTTGGTAAATTCCTTAGCTAAGCAGGCTCATATTTTTCTCATTTGTAAAATGAAGGGACTCAAATATCTCATGAACCTGTTCTCAACCCCTTTAAGAGTACATGACTCTTAGTCAGATGTTCATTGGATCACTCAGCAAATTCTTGCTAAAAATAAGACAGTATAATTTTAGATGACACCTTTCTTTTAATAACATCAATTAATTTTTTCTCAAAAATTTCCAGTTAAGCAGTAGAGATAAATATCTTTTAGATATGGGGATATCAATAAAGACTGAAGTTTTACTAAGCTTACAGAGTTGAAAGTAAAAGGATAAGTATTGTTAATATCAATATTATCATTTAGAAAATGCTTTTTACATCTTTTAGGTTTAGTTCAGAAACAAATAATGTTTTAAGTCATCTCCAAATGCTCAAAGGGCAAATAATTTATTCTATATATGACAATTATAATAACACAACACTTTGATTCCTTAAGTATGATTTGTAATTCAAACTTACCCCTCATTTATTATAAAAAAAAAGTTTATTCCTTTGATCTAAATTTACTAAAATAGATATAAATTGTCTGTGTTACATAATATTTTCAAATGTAACTTCCTTGTCTTACAATACCCTCACTTGAGACAGGCAATATAATAGATGTATTATTAAAATGCCTGCTCTTTCTACAATCTAATGGTTTTCAACATGACTTAGTCAATCAGTAAATACTTACATCAAAAGTTACTGAGACCAGGGACTTCTCTGGTGGTCCAGTGGGTAAGACCCTGTGCTCCCAATGCAGGGGGCCCGGGTTTGATCCCTGGTCAGGGAACTAGATCCCGCATGCATGCTGCAACTAAGAGTCCACATTCTGCAACTAAGATTCCGCATGCCACAACTAAGAAGTCTGCATGCCACAACTAAGACCCAGTGCAGCCAAAAAAATAAATATTAAAAAAAAAGAAAAAAAGTTACTGAGACCAGGGGTTTTTAAATTGTAGTTCTTGGAGTTTGGGGATTTTGTCAAGGACATTTATGAGTTTATGAAAGAGCGGAGGGTACAAATAATCAAAGCCACACTTATTTTGTATTTCATAAAGTTATTGGGATTACATGTAAAATTTTGTTTGAAAGATGGGATATGTTCTATTAAACATCTGGATGTCACTGACTGTACAGACGCTTTTCAAATGTAGAGGTTTATAATAATAATAATAATAATAATAATGCATATTGAGCATTCATTAAATACCAGGCACTGTTTGAGTGCTTAAGACACACTAACTTATTTCATCCTAACATCAATCCACTGATCATTATCTCAATTTTAAAGACGTAGAAACCGAGGCACAGAAAAATTAAATACCTGTCCCAGTTAGTAAATGAAAGAACAATAATCAAACTCAGGCTGTTTAACTCCAGTACGTTCACTCTTACCCACAACATTAATTCACTTTCTTAGGACCTCCTTAGAATAGAAAAATGGACAATCTTAAAAGTCAGAAAAAAAGAGACAAAATAGACTCAATGAAGTTTCTGATCAGAAAAGCAGCAATACAAAAGTGGTATTAAAAATATTCATCTGGTAATTAATGTAAAATAAATAATAGGAGAACCTAACTTTGGGTATTTGGGCTCATTCATTTATTAATGAATATTAATTGAGCTAGTTATCATCCTTTGTGATTAGGCTACATTAATGAACAAAGCATAAAGAAAATTCTGCCCCCTTGGACTTTCTAATGGATCCAGACACTAGTTACCTTGGCCCAAAGACCTGGCCTAGGAGGATAGCAAGGAGCCTACAGCGTGTTAGTTCAAAAAACAGTCAAATTTTTTTCTATCTAAAGGCTATGGCAGAGATAGAAGAATGAGAAAATCAGAAAGAGGGACTAGGTTTGGAGAGAAAAATGATTTTGAATAGCTATCTTTCAAGGAACAGCAAGACATCCATTTATGAATATTTAGAAGGCAATTAGCAATACAAAGTTGGGGCTTTAGTGAGAGTACATTACATGGATACCATAGCCATTTCCCACTGAGGTAATAGCCAATCCAATGGCAGGTTTTAGCTGGAAACATAAAATTCAATCAATAGTCTGATAGAGGAGAACCAGCACACAAAATACAGAAGTATGGTGAATTCCCAAAATAATGGAATGGGAAAAATCAAAAAGAAGCACTCAAACTAACAAACTGATTGGCTAAATATGTGAAAAGAGTAACAGGTAGTACATAGTCAACACAATTCCAGCAAAAAGATAAGAGTCATCTGTGAGGAGCAAAAAATCAAAGGCAATTGAGATTTTAAGGTAAATGAGACAGAAGAAAAACCTTTGAATTTGGAAATTATAAAGCCATTACTGATGTGGAAAATGAAATCTTGGTGCAATGTGGAATGAAAGCCGGGTGAAAAGAGAACATAAGGAGTTCGTATATGTCATTTGTTTTGCACATATAGTACAAGGAAGGGGAGGAGTAGACCATTAGGAAGAAGGGCATGCTTCATTTTGGTGGTAACTGCATCAAGAACACTACAGGATTTTGAAACCACAAATTAGCTGATGATTAGAGAAAACTTTACTTAGCTTTGGAAAAGCTGTGCTTCAAATAGCTTACGGATAGCCCAACTAATTCCTTAGTCTTTCCACTACTATATGCTCCTTCCAATAGAGTAATACAAACCTGTCACTTGTTTTTAATAATGCTTGCTCATTTCCCCAGCAGTTTTCTCTTAATCTACTATCTTTGACTTCCTTGCCTTAGCTTACAGTAACATTTTAATACAGGGACTGTAACAATAATGCTGGACTCATTTATAATTCTATCTCTTCAAACACACTTTCTCACATGAAATGTTGTCAGGATTAATTAAAAAGAAAGTAAAGTGACAAATAAGAAAACCCTCTTTCAAAAAGACTTTTTAAAAGACCTTTGCTCTGAAAGGCAGATATGGATCACTGACAGCACACAGGTGGGTATTAGCTGGGTGTAATGAAGTTCTCACACTCTTTCACTCAAGCTTTGTTTCAGTCCAACTGTGCCCTCTACAGTCTTATCAAGTGAATGAAGGTGACTTTAGCTTGAAAGGAATCTGATAAGTCTCTGATACTCAGTCCACACTTTTCAGACAGGAAAGCAATATTTGATTCTTTATAAAAATTTCCGACCTATTTAATTTGGGGGAACTCTCTAAGATAAAAGGTAATTAAATTTAACAAGTGGATACATTTGCTTGGCTGTGTGATGACCACTGGAAAAGAAAATAAAGTTTTATATAGTCTAATTGTGTCCTTCGATACTGAAAACTATTATTAGTGACAATGTGGAATTTTACCTGAGCCCTCGAATCCTGGAAAACAGCAAAAGTTAAGATATCCCTCTGCCCTTTGTGTTGTGGAAAACAGCTTATTCCTAAGAACCACCACAGATGCCTCCTCTTGTTTACCTATGGCAATGCCAGACAAAGATATTCCAAATTGCCATTTTTTGGTCTCATAAATTATCATCTGAAGTGTTTATTCCTACTAATCAATTGGAACAAACTGCTTATTAATCAAACTGTAAAGTTTCACTCCTTCCTCCAGGCTCCAGAACTCGGACTCACTGTCAGACTGAGTCAACAGATAATCTCTCCTAAGAACAGGCTGACCTCAGGGTAAAATATTCTCTGATCTACCATCCACTCAAGCTACTCTTTTATCCCATTTGCCCACACCCTACCCTTAATACCCTTGTTACTTCCTCTCAAGAGAAGAAAAACCCCTTTTGATTAACCACTGAGAGGCTTGCAGATCTTAGGGTCACAGCATTCTCCCTAATGCGATAGTTCTCCTCCCCCAATTGCAATAGGCCCCTCCTCGCACTTACCCTTTTGAGTAAAGTTTCTCCTTACTGTGCTGCTATTGTTTGGGTTTTTTTAGTTGACATTGGCAACTGATAGAAGAAGTAAATATTGCTGCAGCTGGATGGATATATGTGGTAATGGGAGATTGAAAACTCTAAAATTTTTATTTGATTTTTATTGGAGTATAGTTCTTTTACAATGTTGTGTTAGTTTCTTGCTGTACAGCAAAGTGAATCAGTCATACATATACATATATCTGCTCTTTTTTAGATTTCCTTCCCATTTAGGTCACCACAGAGCACTGAGTAGAGTTCCCTGTGATATACAGTAGGTTCTCATTAGTTACCTATTTTATACATAGTAGTTATATATGTCAGTCCCAATCTCCCAATTCATCCCACCCACCCCTTCCCCCCTTGGTAACCGTAAGGTTGTTCTCTACATCTGTGACTCTATTTCTGCTTTGCAAGTAAGTTCATCTCTACCATTTTTCTAGATTCCACACATAAATGGTACTGTACAATATTTGTCTTTCTCTGTCTGACTTACTTCACTCTGTATGACAATCTCTAGCTCCAACCCCATCTCTGCAAATGGCACTATTTCATTCCTTTTTATGGCTGAGGAATATTCCATTGTACATATGTACCACATCTTCTTTATCCATTCTTCTGTTGATGGACATTTAGGTTCCTTCCATGTGCTGGCTATTATAAATAGTGCTGCAGTGAACATTGGGGTGCATTCATCCTTTCGAATTATGGTTTTCTTTGGATATATGCCTAGGAGTGGGATTGCTAGGTCATATGGTAGGTATATCTTTAGGTTTTTAAGGAATATCCATACTGTTCTCCATAGTGGCTGTACCAATTTACAGTTCCACCAACAGTGTTGGAGGGTACCCTTTTCTCCACACCCTCTCCAGCATTTATTGTCTGTAGATTTTTTGATGATGGCCATTCTGACTGGTATGAGGTGATACTTCACTGTCATTTTGATTTGCATTTCTCTAATGATTAGTGATGTTGAGCATCTTTTCATGTGTTTCTTGGCCACCTGTATGTCTTTGGAGAAATGTCTATTTAGGTCTTCCACCCATTTTTTGATTGGGTTGTTTGTCTTTTTGATATTGAGCTGAATGAGCTGTTTGTGTATTTTGGAGATTAATCCCTTGTCAGTTGCTTTGTTTGAAAATATTTTCTCCCATTCTGAGGGTTGTCTTTTCATTTTGTTTATGGTTTCCTTTGCTGTGCAAAAGCTTCTAAGTTTCATTAGGTCCCATTTATTTATTTTTGTTTTCATTTTCATTACTCTAGGCGGTGGGTCGAAAAAGATCTTGCTGTGGAAAACTGTAAATATTAAATGATTTGGTTCATTCAGTGAATTATGAGTGTTAATGAATACATTAAACAGTCCACAAAGAGAGAGTCCTTTAAGCATCTGCTGTGTGCTAGGGTTTCCTCTACTAGGCCACAATTAGAAAAATCTGTTTGCTCAAAAAGCACATAGGTCAGTACAGAAGACTAACATAAAAAACCAGCATGAGATGCATTGATAGAAATGTACACAAAGTGCTATGTTTACATTTGATAAAGTCATTTACTATGAGTGCCTAGGGTCTATGGCAGGAAAATGATGTGACCAGAAAAGTTTGAGAGTAAAGGTGATATCTGAGAAGACCATCAAAGAATAAACACGACTCTGTCAGATGAACAAACTGTGAAGAATCTGTATTTGGCATTGGGAACAAAGTGATCACAAAAACCCCAAGTAATACCATGGTTCCTCTGGAGAGCAAAAGTAGTTGGAACTGACTCAACTGTAGCTCACATATGTAAGACAACTGAAGGGGAGCTGGCAAGATGAGCAGATACAAAGCAGCACAGCCTTTTACAACTATGAAAGTTGGGGACTGCACAACTCCAGTGGGTACCATTCATAATAATGTCAATGTGAATGACACAAGCTGGAGTTGTGTACAGCCCTGAGCAAGACCTCTGAGCAGGTACCAAATTAGTAGAGTATTTTTATGCCAAGTGTATAAGTTAGGATGCTTTTGGTAGCAAAAAAATGGAAACCCAATCTGTCTGTCTTCAACTTTAAGAGGATTTTGGAAAGAACATCAGGGCTCATATAACAGAGGAGGACCCTATGGGGCCTTCCTAGGATAGACCCCTCCCCCATATCCTCTACTTTAGCTCCTCTCTGAAGTACATAGATAACAGTATTTGATGCACATTTCCTGCTTTACAGATGCTAAAACTCCCACCAAATGGAAGGTTAACTACTTAATGACCATGAGCACATAGCCCCCAGGCCTACTGGAGCCAAAGAATTGATGACGTTAACCCCTGTGACACTGTCCTGAAACCTCACCATCAACCAAACAGAGAACTGTGCACAAGCTGATCACATACCCTGGGACTCCCCTCCCTCACCGTGCCTTTAAAAACACTTTGCTGAAACCCATCAGGAAAATGAGGCTTTTTGAGTACTAGCTGTCCCGGACTCCTTGTATGGTGCCTTACAATAAAACACGGCACTTTATTTCACCACAACCCACTGTCAGTAGATTGGGTTTATTGCACGTGGATAAGTGGACCCAAGTCTGCTTCAGTGACACTCACAATACTGCTATGGGGCTTTTGCACAGCAATGGAAACCATAAACAAGACGAAAAAACAACCCTCAGAATGGGAGAAAATATGTGCAAATGAAGCAACTAACAAAGGATTAATCTCTAAAATTTGCAAGCAGCTCACACAGCTCAATATCAAAAAAACAAACAAACCAATCCAAAAATGGGCGTAAGGCTTAAATAGACATTTCTCCAAAGAAGACATACAGATTGCCAACAAACACATGAAACGATGCTCAGCATCACTAATCATTAGAGAAATGCAAATCAAAGCTACAATGAGGTATCACCTCACACCGGTCAGAATGGCCATCATCAAAAAATCTACAGACAATAAATGCTGGAGAGGGTGTGGAGAAAAGGGAACCCTCCTACACTGTTGGTGGGACTGTAAATTGGTATAGCCACTATGGAGAACAGTATGGAGGTTCCCTTAAAAAACTAAAACAGAGAACTACCATACGACCCAGCAATCTCACTACTGGGCATATACACTGAGAAAGCCATAATTCAAAAAGAGTCATGGACCACAATGTTCATTGCAGCTGTATTTACAGTAGCCACGACATGGAAGCAACCTAAATGTCCATCAACAGATGAATGGATAAAGAAGATGTGGCACATATATACAATGGAATATTACTCAGCCATAGAAAGAAACGAAATTGAGTTATTTGTAGTGAGGTGGATGGACCTAGAGTCTGTCATACAGAGTGAAGGAAGTCAGAAAGAGAAAAACAAATACTGTATGCTAACACATATACATGGAATGTAAAAACAAAAAGGTTCTGATGAACCTAGGAGCAGGACAGGAATAAACACACAGACGTAGAGAATGGACTTGAGGACACAAGGAAGGGGGAAGGTTAGGCTGGGACGCTGTGAGAGAGTAGCATGGACATAGATACACTACCAAACACAGAATAATAGAGAGCTAGTGGGAAGCGGCCGCATAGCACAGGGAGATCAGCTCGGTGCCTGGTGACAGCCTGGAGGGGTGGGATAGGGAGGGAGGGAGGGAGACGCAAGAGGGAGGGGATATGGGGATATATGTATACATATAGCTGATTCACTCTGTTATACAGCAGAAACTAACACACCATTGTAAAGCAATTATACTCCAAAAAAGATATTTAAAAAAAAGAAAAAGAAAATAATGGAGGGTTTGTAAAGAACAGGGAAAAGCCAAAAAGTGCTGGATATAATTGAGGATTTCTGCATTAGGAATTCTGCAGCACTGTGAACTACAAGAAAATTGAGTAGGGGGATGAAGATTTAAGAATGTTCAACTTTTTATGAATTTAATTCCTTTTTTCACCTTTTTTTATGAGTAATGGTTAAAATTTGAATTCCTTTATAAATTACTTTTGGGTGATTAACTGTGTTTTTTAAAATGCATCTCTGTACAAAGACTCTCTCAAATTTATTATGGTGGCCTAAATAAATTAATACATCTTGAAGGTCTTAGTGGTAAATCACCATGTCTAATTCCAAGAGAATTTAAAAGGTAAAGAAAAATTAGTTTCAAAAATATTTTCAACAAGTTGACATTTATGAAAATTTTTGAAAGATGAGCAGCTATGGGCATACCACCTTATTTTAGCTGATGAACTAATGAATATAGACTTCACACATTTTCAAAGTACTGAACTGCCTTTTCTTCTATAGCAATCCGCAACATATACCAGGTTCAAAAAAAACAATAATCTTAAATCATGATTTCTTCCCTAAAATCCCCTTTCTACTCATTTATAAATCCTCCTTAATATTAATTTTTTCCTATCATATTTCTCAGCCTTGATTATTTCATGTATTTGATGTACAAATGTATTGAACACTTACAATATGTACAAGATACTTTTTTTTTAAAGCTACATGTTAGTTGACTCTTTCGTGCTTGGCACTGGAAGATACACTGTTGGAAGATTCAGCCCCTGCACTCAATTTCTCACAGGTTCAAGAGGATTCAGACAAGTAAATCCACAATTCAACACCCTACTATAAAAGGTATGAGAAAGGGTTGCCCAGGGGGTTTTGATTGTAAAGAGCAGGAGAAACTATCTTTTCCTGGGTATGGGAGGATTCCTAGAGATGTTACCTGAGAAAAGGAAGATGAGAAGAAATTGCTAGGTGAATAAGGGATACCTTTTAGCTTTTATTTCTATTCAATTCTCACAAAAAAAGAAAAAGTCAAAAAAATAAATGAAGGTATGTGACTCTCAGAGCTCCTTAGGCTCTTTGGTATCTATATTTGTAGCTGGAGATACATGTGCCACAATTATGTTCTACGTTAAGGGAGTCTGCGTGTGTCATGCATCAAGCATGTAGCACAAGCTCATGTTAATAAAAATAGCCATTCAGGCATAATCAAGGTAGAAGAGCAACAACTCACTACATATTTACCGATACCTTTCCTCTAGTCTCCTCTCCTGTGTTCCTTTCACCCACCCAAATGTTTTGGTGTGTAAACTTTCCTCTCAAGACAATGGAGTCCACAGCATGGCCATCACAAGTTTCAGTGCTGAACAATAGGTGAGATCCCTAGTGAATAATTACACCCAGTTGGAGAAGACTAAACAGTGCTTGGAGCCAGGTGAGAGAAATAGCGTTTGGCTTATCTGCTCTGAAATAATATCTGAAAGACTCAATCCATAAAGTTTCCATATGGCTGAAAGCAAGTTGAAGAGTGAACACTGGGTCTTAACATTGTGTGTGTGTGTGTGTGTGTGTGTGTGTGTGTGTGTGTGTGTGCGCGCTTTGATTCATCAAATGTTAGGGAGAAACATTTTATGACAGAAAGAGCACTGGCCCCAGAGGCATGGGTTTAAAGTTCTGTATCTGTCACTCTCTTGACAGGAGGCTTTTTAAAAAGCTCTTGTAATGACTCACTTAATGCTTTTTTACATATGAAAAAGAATGAGCCTTTTTCAAACTTAAAAGTTTGATGATTTCATGGTCACTTTTAGTCGCAGCTTTTTAAGATTCCCCATCTAAATAAACTCTTAGGCTCCATGACGTGTGCCCAACCTAGACATGCCGAAGGGGCTTTGAAATCCTGGCCTGCTTTCAGCCAACTTTATGCATTTATATCAGCTGATTTGTTACTTGATAAAAATGTTCAGGATAATGCAGTCACTTTTTTCAATGTTGTAGAAAAGACCACTTCAGAAACAGATTACAGCAGCCATGATAATGGACCGGAGTCCTGAGGCATGGAGCTGAGAATTCCATCTCCCCCTGCATGAGAGAGGCAGGTTGTTACCCTCTACAGAATCTAAGTTGGGGATTTGCTCCCTAACCCCCAACTCTGGCTAACAGCTTCCCATCAGCCTACCATCTGTGAATGAATCTGGACCTGCAGATTTATAGTCTCAGTTGGTACCGTGTCTTAGGATGTGGAGGACAGCTCGCTTATTATTCCCTAATGCTGCTGCTTCTCAATCTTAAGAGCTAACTCAAGATTTAGTGAATAATCTATACACACGTTACATGAGCTACTCAGATTCCCTCCCACATCGTGTCTTCCAGACTGAGGAGTTCTTCCAACTGCCTATTCTCAAACCCCCAACCTCACCCACACCTTCAGCTGAGGAGCTGCTTCCTCAGCTGCAATGGAAGGGGGAGGCTTCTGGAAGCCTTCCAGTGCCAAACGATGCAGGGGACACGGGTTCGTGCCCCGGACCGGGAGGATCCCACATGCCGCGGATCGGCTGGGCCCTTGAGCCATGGCTGCTAAGCCTGCACCTCCGGAGCCTGAGCTCCGAAGCAGGAGAGGAGACAACAGTGAGAGGCACGCGCACAGAAAAAAAAAAACAAACAAACAAACACAGGAAAGCATTGGGGCAGTAAGACGGGCAGTGGACATGAACAGGCCCTTCATACAAAAACAGAAAGACACCAGTCTGAAAAGACCACAGAATGAAGGACTCCAACTACGTGACATTCTCAAAAGGGCAAAAATACACAGACAGTAACAAGACCAGCAGCTGTCGGGGGCTTGGGGGCACTGGTAGGATGTTCTGGTAGGGCACTGGTAGGGAAGGTGGCCCCCAGGGATGTTTCGGGCAGTGAAACGGTTCTGGGTGGCACTGCAGTGGTGGCTGCAGGTCATCACACCTGTCCAAACATGAACAGTAGGACACAGAGAGTGAGCCTTGATATAAACTACAGACTCCAGGGGAGAATTAGGTGTCAATGCCAATCCATCACTGAGATGACGCGCCACACAGGCCAGAGACGTTACCAAGGGAGGGAACCCAGAGGGACGGGTATAGGAAAGCGCTGTCTGCTGGATTCTGATTCTCCTATAACCCTAAAGCTGCGCTAAAGACTGTCCACCAATTAAAAAGAAGAAACGGCTTCTAAGCACGTGACAATACTCTCAACCTCATTCACGATTCAGAAAAACCCCGAGGGAACGTCCATACTGCTTACCGGGGCCTAGGATGAGCGGGAACACGCCGCGGCCTCGCCCCTTCCTGTCGGGCATCGCGCTGGAGCCCAGAGTCCCCCTGACTTGACCCACCGCACCCCACCCCGCGTTTCATGCCGTCCACAGTCTCTACACATGACATCTTTTGATCAGATGACTCACTGTCCCAATTACAAGGTTTCAGTTTCTGCACAGGAAGAAACCAAAACCAGCACAGAGGGGAGGCTCTTCAGTCAAACTCAGGGTCTGCCTGCCTTCACGTCCCACTCTTCCTGACGGGAGGCCCACATCCTAAGGAAGGAGGTCCTTACCAGCACCTCAGGAGCCTCATCCAGTCCACCTCACGCTGCTCTGAGAGCCTCGCCAACCTCTGCAGCTACCCAAGTCCTGGGCACTTGAGGGCCGTCCCCCTTCCCCGAGTCACTGAGCCACGTGCTCTGACAATGCATTTAAAACCAGGCTCTCGGACTTCCCTGGTCGCACACTGGTTAACAATCCGCCTGCCAATGGTGGGCACACGGGTTCGAACACTGGTCCGGGAAGATGCCACGTGCTGCGGAGCAACTAAGCCCGTGCACCACAACTACTGAGCCTGCGCTCTAGAGCCTGCGTGCCACAACTACTGAGCCCACGACCCGCAACTACTGAGGCCCGCATGCCTAGAAGCTGTGTTCCACAATAAGAGAAGCCACCGCACTGCGAAGCCCGCGCACTGCCACGAAGAGTAGCCCCGGCTCGCCGCAACTAGAGAACAAAGCCCGCGCGCAACAACAGAGACCCAACGCAGCCGAAACTGAATAAGTTAAATAGTAAACAAATAAAAAATTAAAATGAATGAATAAATAAATAAATAAAAGCAGGCTCTCCTTTGTCAGCACTCTGGAGTTCCCTATGTATCGACGGGCAGGATTCCCGAGCTCTCCTGTAATTATGTCTGTGAAGTGCCTTACCCGAGGAGCACAGAAGCTCCTGGAAGCAGAGAATTGCTTCTTAAGATCACATGCAGAAACTGAAGACATTTGATGCTTATGTCAAAGATAAAAGACACAACACTAGATGGTGTGAAGGGTCCTCGAGGCCAAGAGCCAGGCAAGCAGGACACTTCCTCTGGGGACCCTTCCATCAGCAGAGAAGAAAATGTCCGTGGCCAGAACTGGCACTCAATTCGCTTTGAGCTGAGCAGCACCCGTGTAATTACACAGGCTCCCCAAAGAGTAATTACTCCCACATTTAAGAAAGGAGATGGCTTTTCAGGCAGGGAAGGCAAGTACAGTCTTCCCAGCTGGATGCACTGTGTGTGCTGATGGTCACGATGGAGCTGGGCCCCAGAGCTCTGCTCTCCCCTCAAACCCCCAACCTCACCCTCACCCTCAGCTGAGGAGCTGCTTCCCTGAGAACACAGAAGCCATCGGAGGGCTTCCCCACCTGCAACCCTGCTCAGCCATCCCCTCCCCACTCCAGGACCACGGGCAGCAGCTCTCCCCTCCCCCACACGCATCTACTGGATCATTCCCACTGTTATTTCTCCCATCACAACACAACACAACACAACACAACATCCTCCCCGGACCTCAGCTCCTACCCCAGCTACTGTCCAGTTGCTATTTTCCCCGTCACAGCAAAATGTCTTGAAAAAGTTGGGACCAGAACAAACACAGTTCTCCCACTCTTCTCTCCTAAGCCTCTCTGATCAGGATTTTACCCCACAGATCCATCCAAACGCATCATCGGCGAGTTAGGACCTCTCCCCCCCAGTGCTGGGCTCGATGGTTATTGGCTCCGCGGAACGGTAACCTCGTTTGTCCAGTCACCCAGGGAACCTCTAAAGTGCTTCCCACATGCAGACAAAACGCTGTGATTAATATTTTAGGAGAAATACTCAGCGTGGAGAATACACTTGAGCTGCTGGAGGAAAGAGGTAGCGGCACAGAAAAGAAGTTTCTGTAACTACAGAAATGAACAGATAAGCTGTTTTAATGGTAGCAAGTATGGGATGAAGGAGAACGAATAAAAACCATCCAGAAGACGACATTAACAAGCCTCACACTACAACGTGGTAACAGAGGATGGAGAAGGACTTTAGAATGAACTCATTTTTCTGGGCAGGTGACAGGCTGGATGATGCAACGATGAGCCACCAGAGACAACAGGACAAGGCAAGGGGCAGGGGAGCTGTAAATAATCATTTCTGGATCTACTGGATCTAGTCATCCGAGGTGCCCTTTGGACAAACGCCATAGAGATGCTGGCAAGTGGCTGGACAGAGGCATCTGTCTGGTCCAGGGGGGAGAACTGACAGAGCTGGAGGTGAAAAGCACCAGAGGGTGAGATCAGACGGGGTGGAGAGTCATGGACCAAGGGAGAAACGACAACACACACAGAGGGCGGAAGACAGAGTCAGTCAGGAAGACAGCAAGGAGAGATCTGTCACAGAAACCAACAGAGCAGACTCTGCAGGTGGCAAGGCGACAGCGGTCTGAGGTGACGACTGGCAAATCTCCACTGCTTTGTATGCTGGATGCCAGGTCACCTCAACCGGATCAGGTTCCGTGGAGGGGCAGAACCAAGACCGCAGGCTGCACGATACAATTCAGCTGGGAAACAAGAATCTTTGCCAGAGACCTCACTGCATGGTGTGTAGCGCGACCCTCTGAGATTGTAAGAGACAAAGAGCGCAGTTTACTGGAAGGGTGACAAGGCTGTTCTTCCAGATGATCCTCATTGCATCCCTCGACTGAGCACTGAAAACAATGTACCTATGTGACAACGGTGTTCTACTGAACAGACAACTTATATGCACTGAGTGCTCCCTGGACAGCACGCTCTCGGCTTACAGGAAGCACAAGGAAGGCACCAACGTCAACACGTTAGGGGCTGTCTCTCAGGAAGGCTCGCGGCCTACAGCGGGATCCTCAGGGAAACCTTTTAACGCTCGAGAACAAAAGTGATTTGGCAGGACCATATAAGTCAAGCAAGGGATGGTGTTCTGCCACAAATGTCAAGAACACGAGGCTTGTACTGTGGCTCTAAGAGGATCCTGGGATCTACACGTAGAACTTGCCAGAAACACTTGGTGCTGACCTGCTCCTCTACACTTTGTCTAACCACATCTTTTACCGACTCCTACTTTCCCATTTTAACTTTTGAACTATTCGCCTCCCAAGGTGTTGTCACAAAAGAACAGCAGCAGGTAAATACGTAAACAGCAAAACTCACCAGAGGCTGACTCATTTTCCGCTGCTCTTGGAACAACGTGCAGGACTGTGACAGTGGAGGCGGACCTGGAGAAGGAAAACGCAAGCAGTGAAGCTACGACTGAAGCGGCTCGGGATGCACGAGCACCCGCCCCGCGCTCCACAAGAGACACCTGTGGGAGACCCGTCCTTTCACCTTCAGAAGGGCCTGTGAGAATAAGGAGGGAGCAACCACCCTCAGGTCTGTAACTCCCACGTGACTCTGGTACCTGAGGGGATACTTTATTTTTCCATAGCGAGTGTACATTGAATCCTATTAAAATAAACCTCCGTCATTAAATATGAAATTAAAAAACGCTTATAGTTTATCTCTTCTCAGTCTGTTAACAACTTAGGTCAGAACATCCACAGGATACCCAGAATAAAGGGACACACTCAGGTGCGTTTCAGTCTTGCAATGATTTGTACAAACTTTACAAACTTAAGTGCGACGCTCGAAAACATCTTTTATTAAAGCTGACTTTAAGTGGACAGAACACCTGCCCTAGGAGTTTGGAGTCCTGTGAGCGACCCCACGTGCACACCCGGTGAGGGTCTAGGACAAGTCATCTCCCTTCTCAGGCCCCATCGCTTCCTTCCTCACCCGAGGCAGCAGGACAGAAGCCCTGCAGACTCATCCTGCACCGATTACACTGTGCGACTCCACAGGGCACAACCCAGGGGGGCGGCGGACGCTTACAGTAGACAACCAAGGTGCTGACGCGCCTTGAGACACACGTGCGAGATGCCGAGACGGCGACAGGAGGGGGAGGACGAGGAGGAGGATCGGGGTTGGACGGAGGGGAGGACGCAGCACGTCCCGGCCGAGCCTGTGGACCCTGCTCCCCCAGGACACCCAGAGCTCACAAGTCCCAGGGGAGCCCCATCTGGAGCAGCCAGCCCTGTCCTCCAGCCCGGCCCCTCCACCTCCGGGAAGCGGTCAAACCCAACAGGTGGCTCTACCGCGGGGCCCGGGGCGGACTACCCCAAGCCCTGCTCTTCAAGGGCCGCAGGCTCCACAACCAACTACAGGCCTGCAGACGCAACACCTACCCCGTCGGGACTCGCTCACCGGCCCCGGGGCTGCTCCTCGGGCGCGCTCCTCTCTCGGGGTCCCTCCGCTCCGCCTCCCGAGACCACTGGGCCAGAGAAGCCGGCTCTGGGCCCACGTCCCTCCCGGGACCTCGCTTGGCCCCGCGCTGCACATGGTCGGGCACTGCACCGCTGCCGGCCGCCCGGCCACTCCGGCCCAAACGCGGGCTCCGCGGTCGAGCTCGGAGGTCACAGTTCCAGCCTCCGCCCGGCCCACGCGAACCCTCGCCCGCACAGCCCGCTCCCGCGGGCTGCCGGCCGGCCCGGACAGCGTACCGCCCCGCAGGCCCCCGAAATGCTCGACCGCAAGAGGCCAAGACGGGGGAACGACGGCCAGCGACGACCTGGGCCCGCACAGGAAGCGAGGGCGGGGCGGCGACGGTGCGCGTGCGCCAACACGCACAAATCATGAGGCGCACCTGCGCAGGCGGACGCCCGAAGTCCGCCTGCCAAAGCCCGCCAGGAGCACGGGACAAGTACCCGGACTCCAGAAGCCTCCCAGAAGTCTCCGTGCCGTCAAGATAGTGAACGTATGAAATGTCTCCTTCTCATCTGGCGCTCAAGTGCTGCTGTGCTGCGAGGCTGTGCCGCCTGGACCAGGGACTCCATTGCCCATTTGTCTTCACTCCTGTTAGGGATCAAGGAAAGGTGTGGCCTCAAGTGGGGGCTGTGTGATGGTCTCCAGGCTCCCTGGTCCTTTCCCGGCCCTGGGACATTTCGGGTTACATCTGAGATTCCCCCACCACCAGGAGAGGGGAAGGAGGGTATCATGTTCGCTTAACTGAAACGCTACAACTTTCATTCAAATCCTAGAATACAATAAATGCCCAGCCATGACACAAACTAATATTGCCCACGGAAGGAAAAGAAAATAGAAACTGTAGCTGTTTAGATTACACAACCAACGCATTAAAAACTGTACGAAAATCAGAACGTACACACAAACCGAAAACAGAAAACAGATACCTGGGATCTTACCTCTTATACAGGATACTGTATATGTTAGGTAAAAATATCATTTTTCAAAAATGGAATCAGAAGGGTAATGATTTATCACTATTTATCACTGGGGGTGAAATAATATAACTGTGTTCTTGGCCAACTGTTCCTTAAAAGCTGCTAGGGGAAAAGGTAAAAATAAAATCTCCAGGGACTTCCCTGGTGGTCCAGTGGTGAAGACTCCTAGTTTCCACTGCAGGGGGCACGTGTTTGACTCCTGGTTGGGGAACTAAGATCCCGCATGCTGTGCAGCACAGTCTCATTAATTAATTAATTAACGAACACACAAAATAAAAATAAAAAATCTCTCGCCAACCGAGAAAATCCTCTCCACAAATGTAGAGGTAAAGAAAACGGTTTTACTGTTGAATAACCATTAAACCAGACTGTGCTGTGCACCCACAGGTGAACCACTAATGTTTGTGCAAATGAAATCAACCTCACCTTTTTTTTTTATAGCTCAGCAGATAAAATCTGTTGCATACAGGTTCTCAAGATAAACGGGAACTTGCCTCATGGGAATAGACTTGACACCACCATAAAAATGGCATACATTCTTTCAGAGTACATCCTAAATTCACCTGGTCATCTCGGTGGTTGTCCATGCTAGTTAATACCCTTTATCCAAAGGAGAAAGACAACTTCTCCTATCTCTAGGACAAGCACGTACTTATAGCTCAGAGGAAAGTGCCTAACACCTAGCCTAAACTCCCCTGGTGACAGTGAGATAAAGAAAATAGCTCTCAGGTCCTTAACATAAACATTCCTGGGTTGTAATGCTGGCAAGAGACTGATTTAGCTTTTAAAAAGATTTAGATACTTACGAAAGGGACAGAGGAAGTATTTCTATTACAAGCGTCTTGAGGAAATCCTCTAAAAACGGAAATAAGAAGTGATGATTCATGCAAATGAATAAGCACCTAACCCATTCCTGATTTCCCCAGCTGAACTGCCACATTAAATGAATCCTGCACAAAATGTGTGCTTCTCCAAAACTGCTCTTGGAAGTGGCTGCTTAGAGCCACGAATGGTCTTTTCCAGTTCTTGCTGCTGCTGACTGTGGCCTCTGCCTGAATTCTCACCAATGAAATGCTGCTTGTGTGGGAATGACAGCGACCACACCTCCTCTGAGCCTGAGCCTGGCAAACCTCCAGGGCGCATTTCTCGCATTTTCCAAGTTCACCACGTAAGGACATCAGCTACACGGAGTACCTTGTTGGGAAGCGCCTTGGAAGGGCAGTGCGCCCATGAGCACGCCACCAGGCCTCCAGTTCTCACCTCACCCACGTGCACTGACCGTGTCTCAGCAGAAGACTGGGGTGGCCTGTGAACCCCAGCTGCTGTGCCCACCTCATCACCCCACTCTATCCCTCCAGCCCAGAGACATGCTGGGCTCCCCAGCCCCCTGCCCTGGACACTCTCTGGAAGTCTTTCTATTACAAGCTGTCTTCAGGAAATGCTCTAAAAAAGGGAATAATAAGTACGGAGTCATCCCAATGAACAGGATGTCCAGCAGTGAGCTGATGTCTCTCACGACTCACCCCTCTCTCCAAAAGGCGAAAAACTGTCATTTCATACATTTCCCCCTTTTTAAAGTTGTTGAAGCTAGGAGGGTAAACCTGGACCCTGCGATTTCACCTTGACCAGAAGCAGCAATGGCCACCTTTTAGTTTGCTTTCATTAAGATCTCTTCATATATATGGAGATTTACAATATAAAGCTTTCTCTTTTTGTATCTGCATTTCTATTAAATACAGATATTTTCCCTACTTTGTCACTTATCTATTTTTATTGAAGTATACTTCGTTTGCAATATTTCAGGTGTACAGCAAAGTGAATCAGTTACATGTATTTATGTAAGAATATATGTATTCTTTTTCAGGTTCTTTTTTCCATTATGGGTTATTACAAGATATTGAACATAGTTCCCTGGGCTATACAGTAGGTCCTTACTGTTTATCTATTTTACATATAAAAGTGTGTATCTGTTAATCCCTGTTCTTTATCTTTTTAACTTAATTTTTTACTCTCACATTCTGTTATACAGACACTTAAAAAGATATTTTGTGTTCAAATCTTTCACTTTCACTTCATACTTTTCATCAGCTTGGACACTGTACTTGAAGAAGCCTTTCCCATCCTGCATTTCCTAAGTAGTTGCCTGTGTTTTCTCCTGTTTATTCTGGGTCTCTTAACATGCCAATTTTATCAAGATAACTGGCACCCATCTTCAGGATTTGTAAAATCATTTTCCTCTTAAAGTCTCTCAACCATTTTTTTCAACACTAACACATCTACCACAACCAGGAAACGCACTGTTTAAGAAGAAAACTCAAGTTTGTAATCTAACAGAAAAGGACAGGCTCTTCTTTGAAGCTCAGCGACACGTCTTAATTTAAAGGCAGGGGAGGGACTTCCCTGGTGTTCCAGTGGTAAAGAATCCGCCTTCTAATACAGGGTACGTGGGTTCAAAGCCTGGGAACGCTGGTCCGGGAGCTAAGATCCCACACGCCACGGGGCAATTAAGCCCGCGTGCTGCAATTAGACACGATGCAGCCTAAGAGACATAAATAATTTTTTACAAATAAAAATAAAAAAATAAAGGCAGGGGAAGCAGGAAAGTGACCGCCTCATGTGAATTCCTTCTTATTCAAAATACAGGTCGTAGCAGTTTACTTGGGCTGCGTCACAAAATACGACACACTGGCGGGCTTAAGCAACACAAATGCACTGTCCGACATTTACGCAGGCTGCAAGTCTGAGATCAAGGTGTCAGCAGGGTTGGTCCCCTCTGAGGGCTGTACGGGAGGATGTGCTCCAGGCTTCCTGGTGGAGAGGGCGGTTTCCTCACAAGCACATGCACTATGTATGTAGCAGGTAGGTGCCTGGGCTGAACTCCGATCCCAGGGCTGCTCATCCGCAGCAGCACCAGGCCGCTGGAGGGCTTGTCACGGACCCGTTGGCAGGAGGACTGCAGGCTGACACAGACGTCTGCTCAGCTGTGGACCCATGGCCCGGCCGCAGCCCTGCCAGAGGCTGCCTGGTTGAAATCCAGGTCACGGTTCACCTCCCTCCTGCTTATTGCATTCAACGATGCCTTGAAGACCCCCTACTGCACCAGCCTGGGTGGCACATCCCACCCAGTCATTTCCACATCAGAAGCATGTCGATTGAGAAGGTTAAAATTAGGCCCTGGCTCAGTGCTGTGGAATTAGAATCTGTGAGGCTGGGTCCAGGCATCTGTGTTGGAATATTTTCTCCACGGGACTCTCATGCCCAAAGGACTGTATTGACAAAGCCCTTCTGCTTCACCCCACTGGTATTTCTGCACTAGAGCTACAGCCGTTGTTGTATTAAACTGCATCCGCAGGAGGAAGAGAGAGGAGGAGAGGCGACAGTTCTGCTGATCTCCAAACACGCTGTTACGGAACCACACTTGGGTCCACTCGCCCGCACGCACTAAAGCCCATCTACGGACACGGGTCACGGTGAAGGAAAGTGCCGCGTTTACGGCGGGGCAACAAGCAAGGGGTCCCGGTATCTAGGGCTCAGAAGGCCCCCACTCCCCCGTGGCTTTCAGGGAAAGGTGTTTACAGATGGGGTGAGGCTGTTGGTGGGAATGTACACTGGGGCTGCCGCTATGCAGAACAGTGTGGAGGTTCCTCAAAACACTAAAGCTAGAGCTACCGTAGGACCCAGCAATCCCACTCCTGGGCATGTACCCAGAGAAAACCATAATTCAAGAAGACACACGCACCCCAATATGTATAGCAGTACGATTTACCATAGCCAAGACATGGAAGCAACTTAAATGTCCATCGACAGAGGAATGGATAGGGAAGATGTGGTACATATGTGTGATGGAATACTACTCAGCCATAAAAAAGAATGAGATTATGCCATGTGCAGCAACATGGATGGACCTAGAGATTATCAGACTAAGTGAAGGATGTCAGACAAAGACAAATACCATACGCTACCACTCCTGTGTGGAATCTAAAACAGTGATACGAATGAACTTCTGAACAAAACGGAAACAGACTCACAGACATAGAAAAAAAACTTATGTTTACCAAAGGGAAAAGGTGGGGGAGAGGGATAGATCAGGAGGTTGGGGCTAACATATGCACACAACTATATATAAAACAGGAAATCAACAAGGACCTCCTGTAGAGCACAGGGATCTCTACTCAATATTCTGTAGTAACCTAGGGAGTTCCCTGGTGGCCCAGAGGTTAGGATTCTGGTCTTTCACGGCCGTGGCCCGGGTTCAATCCCTGGTCAGGGAACACAGCACCACGAAAAAAAAGCAAAATTCGGTAATAACCTAAATGGGAAAACAATCTGAAAAAGAATAGATATCTGTGTCCATATAACTGAATCACTTTGCTGTACACCGGAAACTAACACAACACTGTAAATCAACTATACTCCCAATATAAAATTTAAAAAATGTTTAAAGTGAATTACAAACGAGTGGGGTGAGGGAGAGGAGGTTGAGGGGTGTGTGGTCAGCTTGTGGACATTCTTCCGATTGGTTGGTGGTGAGGTAATCTGAGGTCAACATCATCAACCGGCTGGTTCCAGCTGGTCTGGGGTCTACGTGCTTGTGGGCAGCATGCAGTTACCTTCCTCCCCCCTGCTGGGGGCTTCAGTCTCTGCAAAACAGCTCCAAGGACGTGGCTCAGAACAGTATCTACAGCCCTTGAGGAGGAACTAAAGGTCCTTGACTTTGTTTAAAGGCTACACTAGTATTATTTGGTCTTCGGGGACTCTTTTCCTTTCTTTTGGCACTTTCTCCCTTCTCTGATTAAATTGTTTGTTTCCAACTCACGGAAGGCTAGGAGGCTAAAATTTTCTAAAGACGAGAAGCAGGCAGAAGACATGGGGAGAATCCGTCCCAGGAAGGCCCCACAAGGTCCTGCTCACTTACAACATCACATTCAATCTGGGCTGCTTACGCCATTTTTGGACAACATACCAACACATCTTAAGATGGGTCCCACCCGACTGTTGCACATTTGGACAAGGTGCGGTGGGGTGGGATTATGCAAATCCAGATCTGAAGACTAGATAAAGCAATCAGGGTATTTCACAGTATACAAGAGAAATTTTCATGGGGACAGAATACCAACCTTCTAATATTTGAAAGCCTGTTAGCCAAGAGGGAGAGTGAACTTCTGTTTTGTTATACAAGGACCCAATCAGCTGTGATGGTTGAAAGCATGATGAACGCAAATCTGAATTCATTTGCCTCCTAACAATGCAACGTCTACAGCAGAGGGACACAGGTCCTCAAGCAGCAGTGCTTTTCCCAGCAGTGCAGACCCTGAGGAGAGCCAGGCTGTGGCAGCTCTGGAGGACCTCAGACACTCTTTGCACGGCCTCTGAGACCTAGAACATCTCAGAAAGTCCACGAGTGCAAACCAAAGAGACACTCAGTCCCTGCACCTTGGATGAACTGATTTGACTCTACGTATGCATTGCTTGGGCTAATTAGAAATATGGAAGTGATCAGAAGACAGAATAAACCTCTGGGCACATCCTGAACAACAGAGATACTTCTCATCAAAGTCCAAACAATAATTCAAAAGCAAGATTCAGAGCCAAAATGTGGAAACAAACCAAGTGTTCACTGACAGATGAATGGATCAAGAAAATGTAGTGTGTATATTCACACAACAGATATTATTCACCCACAAACAGGAAGGAAAGTTTCTAATTGATACAAAGACCATTATGTATTTTTCAAAGACTGACATTTCTTTGTATGAACAGTGAAAATTTAACAATTCCACTTTTAAGAGGAAAGGTTAGTGTTTCTTTGTAGAAACAATTAAGTCTCAGCAGTAGAGGCATAAGCACACACGTGCACACAGAGTAAACAGAATAGCGCCCCGCTACCTCCCCGCAATCTGATCCCCCGATGAGCCCTGCTGATTCTCCCTCCAAATATAGAGAACCTGTTTACTTCTCTCCATCTTCTCAGACATCGTCTTCCTGGACTACCACGGCAAATTCCTAACCTTATGTGGGTCTCCCGACTTCCACTCTTACTGAATCCCCACCCCATCCATTTATGCAGCAGCCAAAATCAATTGTTCCTCTTTCAGTGCAAACTGGATCAGGACACCTCTCATTCACTGCTTTCCCACTGCACTTGGCAAACATCTGAACTTCTTCAGACCCACGGTTTTATTTCCTTCTCACTCACTGTGTACTGTCCACACTGGCTTTGGGGTCTAGGAAGGAAATTTTGACACAGGCTACCACACAGATGACACGCGAAGACATTAAGCTAAGTGGATAAGTCAGATACAAATGGACAAATGTTACATGATTCCACTTCTGTGAGGTCCCCAGATGGGTCAAATTCATAGAGACAGAAAGTGGAGTGGTGGGTGTCAGGGGCTGGGAGGGGGGTGGGGAGTCAGTGTTTAATGGGGACAGAGTTTCACTTGGACAGGATGAAAACATTCTGGAGATGGATGGTCGGGATGGTTGCACAACAATGAGAATTCTTGTTTTCCTTCCTTAAGATTTTTGTTTTACTTATTTTTGGCTGCGTTGGGTCTTCGTTGCTGGGCGCAGGCTTTCTCTAGTCGCGGCGAGCGGGGGCTACTCTTCGGTGCAGTGTACAGGCTTCTCATTGAGGTGGCTTCTCTTTGCGGCAGAGCATGGGCCCTAGGCGCGTGGGCTCAGTAGTTGTGGCTCGCGGGCTGAGGAGTTATGGCTTGCAGGCTCAGTAGTTGTGGCGCACGGGCGTTAGGTGCTCCGCGGTATGTGGGATCTTCCCGGACCAGGGCTCGAACCTGTGTCCCCTGCATCGGCAGGCGGATTCTTGACCACTGTGCCACCAGGGAAACCCAAGAAAAAAAGCAAGACTCAGACCCCAAGGGGAGGAGTGGAAGTACGAGTTGGGAGGTTCAGAAGAAGCTTCCAGTGACACTGCATGACCCTGAGTTGGCTATTTTCTTCTCTGCATCTCGGCTACCATATACTTCCTACCCTCATAGAAAAATAACCTGTCTGGAATTGGAAATTTTTCCATTTAGTCTTTTTGTGCATGTGACATTTTTATTCAGAAAAATAATCTGTGTTGAACTGGAGTTTTTTCCATTTAGTATTTTGTACATGTGACATTTTTATTCAGGTAGTGAAATCTCTGGGTCAACAGTGATACCACATTCTCAAGATTTTGATAAGTAGACTAGAACTTCTTAACTGGAATCAAGGGGCAGGCTTTGGACAATCCATGGACTTTGTGACATCCAAAGGTGCCCTTTTTGTGTGTGTGTGTGTGTGTGTGTGTGTGTGTGTTTGTAGACACCCTTTGAAGGGTCGTGAGCACCTGTAGTTTTCTATGATTTTAGCTTCTCCAAATGGCTCTTGGACTCAAAGGTGCCTGAGGGGAGCGGACGTGTACTCCCCCAGTACAGAATTCTGAACGCAGTGTCAGTAAACATTCAGCCAAAGAGCTTTGCCAAATTGCGTGTTTTAACGTAACTTTTTAATCCACTGAGTCGATGTACCTGGGATCTTTTTTTACATACTTATCTCACTCTTTATTTATTTTTTTTTGGGAGGGGTACGCGGGCCGCTCACGGTTGTGGCCTCTCCTGTTGCGGAGCACAGGCTCCGGACGTGCAGGCTCAGCGGCCATGGCTCATGGGCCCAGCCACTCCGCGGCATGTGGGATCTTCCCGAACCGGGGTACCAACCCGTGTCCCCTGCATCGGCAGGTGGACTCTCAACCACTGCACCACCACGGAAGCCATTATCTCACTCTTATAAGGCTGAAACGTTGCTGCTTCCCCTAAGTTTCCTTGTCCCTCTCCCCACTCTCCCACCAGGCCGTGGAAGAGGAATGGGAGGGAGAGGGAGAGTCCAGCAGGGAGAGGACAGTGCACCTGCTGGGAAGCGGTAAAGAGGGGTCCAGGGTGGGAGGGAGGGAGACACAAGAGGGAGGGGATATGGGAACAGGTGTATATGTATAAATGATTCGCTTTGTTATAAAGCAGAAACTAATACGCCATTGTGAATCAATTGTACTCCAATAAACTTGTAAAAAAAATTAGAACTACCATATGACACAGCATTTTCATTCCTGGATATATATCGAAAAAATAAAACCAAAAAACATTAATTTGAAAAGATATATGCACCCTAATGTTCATGGCAGCATTATTTACAATTGACAACATATGGAAGCAAGCTAAGTGTTTATTAAGAGATGAATGGGTAAGGAAGATGTGATATATATACACACAATGGAATACTACTTAGCTAAAAAAAAATTTTGTTTGAATTGAAATTGTATCAAGTATCTTTTCCGACCACAATGCTATGAGACTAGACATCAATTACAGGAAAAGAGCTGTAAAAAAATACAAACACATGGAGGCTAAAGAATACACTACTCAATAACGAAGTGATCACTGAAGAAATCAAAGAGGAAATTAAAAAATACCTAGAAACAAATGACAATGGAGACACGACGACCCAAAACCTATGGGATGCAGCAAAAGCAGTTCTAAGAGGGAAGTTTATAGCAATACAATCCCACCTTAAGAAACAGGAAACATCTCGAATAAATAACCTAACCTTGCACCTAAAGCAATTAGAGAAAGAAGAACAAAAACATCCCAAAGTTAGCAGAAGGAAAGAAATCATAAAAATCAGATCAGAAATAAATGAAAAAGAAATGAAGGAAACGATAGCAAAGATCAATAAAACTAAAAGCTGGTTCTTTGAGAAGATAAACAAAATTGATAAACCATTAGCCAGACTCATCAAGAAAAAAAGGGAGAAGACTCAAATCAATAGAATTAGAAATGAAAAAGGAGAAGTAACAACTGACACTGCAGAAATACAAAAGATCAGGAGAGATTACTACAAGCAACTCTATGCCAATAAAATGGACAACCTGGAAGAAATGGACAAATTCTTAGAAATGCACAACCTGCCAAGACTGAATCAGGAAGAAATAGAAAATATGAACAGACCAATCACAAGCACTGAAATTGAAACTGTGATAAAAAATCTTCCAACAAACAAAAGCCCAGGACCAGATGGCTTCACAGGCGAATTCTATCAAGCATTTAGAGAAGAGCTAACACCTATCCTTCTCAAACTCTTCCAAAATATAGCAGAGGGAGGAACACTCCCAAACTCATTCTACGAGGCCACCATCACCTTGATACCAAAACCAGACAAGGATGTCACAAAGAAAGAAAACTACAGGCCAATATCACTGATGAACATAGATGCAAAAATCCTCAACAAAATACTAGCAAACAGAATCCAACAGCACATTAAAAGGATCTTACACCATGATCAAGTGAGGTTTATTCCAGGAATGCAAGGATTCTTCAATATACGCAAATCAATCAACGTGATACACCATATTAACAAATTGAAGGAGAAAAACCATATGATCATCTCAATAGATGCAGAGAAAGCTTTCGACAAAATTCAACACCCATTTATGATAAAAACCCTGCAGAAAGTAGGCATAGAGGGAACTTTCCTCAACATAATAAAGGCCATATATGACAAACCCACAGCCAGCATCGTCCTCAATGGTGAAAAACTGAAACCATTTCCACTAAGATCAGGACCAAGACAAGGTTGCCCACTCTCACCACTCTTATTCAACCTAGTTTTGGAAGTTTTAGCCACAGCAATCAGAGAAGAAAAGGAAATAAAAGGAATCCAAATCAGAAAAGAAGAAGTAAAGCTGTCACTGTTTGCAGATGACATGATACTATACATAGAGAATCCCAAAGATGCTGCCAGAAAACTACTAGAGCTAATCAATGAATTTGGTAAAGTTGCAGGATACAAAATTAATGCACAGAAATCTCTGGCATTCCTATATACTAATGATGAAAAATCTGAAAGTGAAATCAAGGAAACACTCCCATTTACCATTGCAACAAAAAGAATAAAATATCTAGGAATAAACCTACCTAAGGAGACAAAAGACCTGTATGCAGAAAATTATAAGACCCTGATGAAAGAAATTAAAGATGATACAAATAGATGGAGAGATGTACCATGTTCTTGGATTGGAAGAATCAACATTGTGAAAATGACTCTACTACCCAAAGCAATCTACAGATTCAATGCAATCCCTATCAAACTACCACTGACATTTTTCACAGAACTAGAACAAAAAATTTCACAATTTGTATGGAAACACAAAAGACCCCGAATAGCCAAAGCAATCTTGAGGACGAAAAATGGAGCTGGAGGAATCAGGCTCCCTGACTTCAGACTATACTACAAAGCTACAGTAATCAAGACAGCATGGTACTGGCACAAAAACAGAAAGATAGATCAATGGAACAGGATAGAAAGCCCAGAGATAAACCCACGCACATATGGTCACCTTATCTTTGATAAAGGAGGCAGGAATGTACAGTGGAGAAAGGACAGTCTCTTCAATAAGTGGTGCTGGGAAAACTGGATAGGGACATGTAAAAGTATGAGATTCGATCACTCCCTAACACCATACACAAAAATAAGCTCAAAATGGATTAAAGACCTAAATGTAAGGCCAGAAACTATCAAACTCTTAGAGGAAAACATAGGCAGAACACTCTATGACATAAATCACAGCAAGATCCTTTTTGACCCTCCTCCTAGAGAAATGGAAATCAAAACAAAAATAAACAAATGGGACCTAATGAAACTTAAAAGCTTTTGCACAGCAAAGGAAACCATAAACAAGACCAAAAGACAACCCACAGAATGGGAGAAAATATTTGCAAATGAAGCAACTGACAAAGGATTAATCTCCAAAATTTATAAGCAGCTCATGCAGCTCAATAACCAAAAAACAAACAAAATCCAAAAATGGGCAGAAGACCTAAACAGACATTTCTCCACAGAAGGTATACAGACTGCCAACAAACACATGAAAGGATGCTCAACATCTTTACTCAGTAGAGAAATGCAAATCAAAACTACAATGAGATATCATCTCACACCAGTCAGAATGGCCATCATCAAAAAATCTAGAAACAATAAATGCTGGAGAGGGTGTGGAAAAAAGGGAACACTCTTGCACTGCTGGTGGGAATGTGAATTGGTACAGCCACTATGGAGAACGGTATGGAGGTTCGTTAAAAAACTACAAATAGAACTACCATATGACCTAGCAATCCCACTACTGGGCATATACCCTGAGAAAACCATAATTCAAAAAGAGACATGTACCAAAATGTTCATAGCAGCCCTATTTACAATAGCCCAGAGATGGAAACAACCTAAGTGTCCATCATCGGATGAATGGGTAAAGAAGATGTGGCACATATATCCAATGGAATATTACTCAGCCATAAAAAGAAACGAAATTGAGCTATTTGTAATGAGGTGGATGGACCTAGAGCCTGTCATACAGAGCGAAGTAAGTCAGAAAGAGAAAGACAAATACTGTATGCTGACACATATATATGGAATTTAAGAAAAAAAATGTCATGAAGAACATAGGGGTAAGACAGGAATAAAGACACAGACCTACTAGAGAATGGACTTGAAGATATGGGGAGGCGGATGGCTAAGCTGTGACAAAGTGAAAGAGCGGCATGGACATATATACACTACCAAACGTAAGGTAGATAGCTAGTGGGAAGCAGCCGCGTAGCACAGGGAGATCAGCTTGGTGCTTTGGGACCGCCTGGAGGGGTGGGATAGGGAGGGTGGGAGGGAGACGCAAAAGGGAGGGGATATGGGAACATATGTATATGTATAACTGATTAAATTTGTTATAAAGCAAAAAAAATAAAAAAATAAAGATGAAGAAAAAAAAAAAGAATAAAATTTTGCCATTTATGACAATAAAAAAGAGGGGTCCGGATACCTTGAGGGGGGTTTTGGAGGACGGGCAGAGGTTGGGTCAGTGGCAGGAGATACCATTTACCCCGATCCCTGGGACAAGTGCACGCATAGGTCTGACAGTTACTTGTGTTTTCCTTCAAACTTGTTTCCTTCAAACTCTGATGATGACATCAGAGGCTTCCGACCTTCCTGATTGGATGGACCAGACTCCTTGGTGCTTGGCAGCAGTAGTAGACAACAGAATCTCGCCAGAGCTTCTCTCCACTGACAGTTGCCCCGCAGCTTGGAGAAGGGACGACCACTTGTGTTTAGCCCAAGTCCAGAAGAAGAGTTGGGACAAAGCAGAGTCTAGGCTTCGAGGAAGGGAAGAGTCTGGGAGACATCAGGGACAATTGTCAACCGACTTCCCAGGCTGAGGAGCTGAACTCCCAGTCCAGCTCTTCAGGGTACCCCATGGAGTTGACTGTCTATGAAGAAAGCCCAGGACCATCAGGTGAGGGAGCTGGCATGAGAAGGAATTTCAGAGATTTGACCAGTAAGGAGGAAAGGGTACAGAGGTCGGGAAGGAGCACCTGCATAAGGTGCCTATGAAAGAAAGGAGACATTCAGAGAGCCAGGGATTGAGGGAGGAGAGCACAGGAGCTGGGGACACGGAACACCTGGGGAGCAAGAAACAGGGTTAGGAGATGAGATCCAAGGATGAGAGAAGAGGAGAGAGGAAACAAGGGGAGGGTTCTTTTTTTTTATTCCTGGTGGGAGAAATTATCTACCATGAGAAAGAGTTTCGAGAACGGGAAGCTGGACAAATGACAAAAAGAGTCAGGGGAGGGATAGGTAGATATGGACAGAGAAAGATGGAAAGATGACTTGGGGCAAGGTCAGCGGTCTGAGACGGGAAAGCACGGGGGTGCTTCGGGGGGGGGAGGCGGAGTCGGGGTGGGGTTGGGTGGTCACCAGTGGCTGGATTCCCAAGACGAGAGCGTCATACTGCAGTCTCTTCTCCTTCGTCAGCTCCCTGGGCTGGTTGCAGCCCCCCGCCTCAGCGCCCCGGCTGTAAGAGGAAGAGGTCAGTGGCGTTCGGAGCGGAGGTGGAGGGCAACACGGCCGCTGAGGCCCAGGACACCTGGGTCGTGGAGTCGCTGAGTGGGCTCAAGATGAAGCTCAAGCGACAGCGGGTGTCTTCAGTGCTGCCTGAGCACCACGAGGCCGACACCTGGGTCGTGGAGTCGTTCAGTGGGCTCAAGATGAAGCTCAAGCGACAGCGGGTGTCTTCAGTGCTGCCTGAGCACCACGAGGCCGACACCTGGGTCGTGGAGTCGTTCAGTGAGCTCAAGATGAAGCTCAAGCGACAGCGGGTGTCTTCAGTGCTGCCTGAGCACCACGAGGTCTTCAAGTAGATGCTTGGTAAGGACCCACCGCCCTGCCCAGCAACCTCCAATCCTATACTTGAAAAACAAACAAACCAAAACTTCCCATGACTACACTTTCCCAGTGGAAAAGAATTCCCTGCTACTTGGTGCGCTCTCCGTCCCTGGCGGACTGTCTACGGATAAAGGATATGGGGGGCACATAAAAGATACAGGATGAGGTTAGACTTAGAAATGATACAAGACTAGGTTAGATTTAGAAATGATACAGGATTAGGTTCCCTTGGTTTCAACTGTACCCGAGACTCTAGCTCTTACTGGCCTTTTGAATCTTACTGGCATGTTCGGGGTGGAGGGAGGAGGGGCTGACAAGCCATCTTCACCCCCTGACATGACTGTCAATTGAGACATTGGCTGAGAGTATCTTGATGCCCTCTGCAGGTACGTGAATGCATGATGAAGGGGCATCACTCCCTGTCACTCGGCCCCCCCAGAAGGGGAGTCACCCCCTTTCCTCCCACAGTGAATGGTCTTCCCTCCCCTCTTTCCGTCAGCTTCACCCTGGGCCACATCTTGGCATTTCCCCAGGGGGGCGCGGTTCACCCTCTTGGCTCTGGAATGCTCCCACGACAGCCCTGTTCCCACTGGCAACATCTGCCCTTTTTTCACAGAGGATCCCATCGTTAAGAAATTCCTCGCCTGGGACAAAAACCTGGAAGTATCTGACAAGGTAAGTCACCCACTGCGATGGATTCCTGCTCCAGCACCTGTTCTAGGTGGGCGCGCTGGGTGCTTTCTACACCCACGTTTCCACTCCCCTCCTAACCTCATGCCTTGTCAACACTTCCCTCCAGGGGCCTCGAGGTCCCCTCTGGGATCTGAGCCCCAGGAGTGCCCCTTTGGTGGTTGCTGCCTAAGTCCCCTCTCCTCTCAGATCCTGGGGACTCACCTTGGCTCCGGTTCATCGAACACCGTCCTGTGCCCGCGGCCCTAAGTCCACGCCCTCAATCCCACAGCCTCCCACCCTTGGAGCGCCGCCAACTCTGACCTTCTGTCCTCTCCCCTTCCCCAAATAATCAGGCTCACCCCACACGGGGGTCTCTCCTCCAAGTGGCACCACCCATTCCTCGTCCCCTGCTCCCTTCTCCCTCCCACTCTTTCTCCTCTTCCAGGATGTGACCTCTCTCCTACGTTTTTTCCCCTCTTTCCATCAGTATCTCCTGTCGATGGTGATAGCGTATGTCAGCCGGGCCGGCCTCTTCTCCTGGCAATTCCAGATAATCCATTTCTTCATAGCTCTGTGAGTACCTTGCTCCATCCCCGCCATCAATATTCAACACCCTGGGAGGGCAGAGGGAGAGATGTGGGGCTCTGACCTTTCATCTATTTTTTTAAACCCCTTTGTACTGACTCTAGGTGTGAAAATGACAGGATTACGGTACCGTGGTTTCTTTTTCAAACCATGTTGTTTTTTATAGCATTCATTGTCAAAACAAACTACCCTAATGTCAATTAAAACACTGAAAGAAACAAAGCAAAACGCGAAACTTTCCTAAGAGGAGAGGAAGAAAGAACTGACACCATCCTGCCCCCGAGTAACAGACTTGAGACGTTTCCGGTTCGAATTCTCCGGTCTCAGGTCTTCCGACATCAGCACCAAGTGTGATTATCTTCCGTTTCTGCATTCCCACGACAAATGCCACAATCGGGGCCCGTATCACATAGCGCGGATTTGGTGTCAAATGCTCCCCACTGATGTTTCTTCCAAGTCTCCCAAGCCAGTTGGCTCTATTTGCCTGAACATCCTTCCAAAACACAGGTCTGACCGCTTCACACAATTTCATTGGCTAATGACATGCCAAATCAAGGCCAGAGTTCTGCGTTGGGATTTAACTCTCTCTGCAATCTGCAGCACACCGTCCTGATACTTTACTCCTGTGTTTCACTGCTCCTTCCAAATACCCTGCCCTCTAAGTTTCTATTGAGCTTTCTATCCAGGTATCTTTGCCATACATTTATCTGAAGAAAACGACCCTATCCTTAAAGTGGGTTCAAACACCAAAACCTTCACGATGCCCGATCTCCCTAACTTCTGCATCCCAGAGGCACTTTAGTTCAAATTGTATTATAATGTGATGCTTTGCATTATAGTCATTTCTTATCTCCCCCCTTCCCCTTCCCCGGTCCCACTAGACTAGACACCACGTGGAAGGCAGGTCTCGTCAAAATGTCAATGCATTCCCAAAACACTCAGCACAATTCTTTTCATTGGGCAAATGTTTGTTATTGTGAGACTTCTAGGTAATCAGTATTGCATTTGGCCATGAGATAAAATGTTCATTCATTCATTCATTCATTCATTCATCTAACAAACCTTATAAAGTACACCCTACATGCTGGGGAATATGAGGTGGTGGGAACAGAGATTCACAAAAGGCTGTTGAATTCATGCATCAATATGAACCAAGCCCTAAATGTGTCATTTGCTAGGAGAGGGATGAATGCAGAAACAGATCAGATCAGCTCCTGCCCTCAGGAACTGTACATGTACCTACAACATAGGAAGAGAGGTGTGTGCACATAAAACAAGTTGAAGGGAACGGGGGGTTTGGATCGTGTCCTCATCATCAAGGTGTGAGAGGCACCCTTCTGAAGGTCCTGCCTGGCAGTGGCTCCCTGATGACTGGGCGGCTCCCGGTGACGCTGGGCAGGGCTGGGTGGGTCGTGTGAGGATGCTCAGCCTGCCTCTTTTCTGGGAAGCTGATCTCAAGTGGAGGCCCTTCCTGTCCTGATGACAGCGACCTGATGTCTTTCCCCAGCTATGTGGCCAGCGACATGGAAGAGAACAACCAGGCCCCCAAGCAGGCCATCATTTCGTTCCTCTATGGAAAGAACAGCTCCCAGCATGCCTTGTTCCACAAACTGTGTTCCCAGTTCATCCGATCCATGGGCTGGAAGACATGGGTCACTCGGGAAGAGTGCGAGCAGGTGGGTGGGCTGTGGCGGTCTCGGGGAGGGGGAGGGACGGAGAGGAGGTGGGGATCATGGGGGACTCGGTTTGGGACCTGGGGACAGACGAGAAAGAACCGGAGGCGGGGCAACGGGAGGCAGCGGCATCCTCATTGCCAGGGGCTGTTTGTCTTTCCAGATCCAGGCTTTTGATCCAGAGCTCTGGGTGTGGGGAAGAGATTGCGCCCTCTTGCCCCAGAGGCCCCAGGACCACGCAGGCCTGAGGTCATCGGCCTGCGCAAAGGTAGGTCTGCGTGCGCAAAGGTGCGGGTGGAATGACGTGTTGTCTACTGAGGAAATCGGAGGAATCCCACTGCTGGACCCACATCACCTCTCACGCTGTGAAGGGGGCCAGCCAGGCACACAGCCACGTGCCGACTCTGCGCCAGCCACGGACTGACAGCCACACACAGACACCAGCACCGCGAGGCCCGTGGGCACCAGACATCGGGGAAACCAGTTTGTCCCAGAAGCATGGGTCTCACTGAAGTTATTTCACCCAAAGCAACTGGGTCCAAATAACAGCTTTGACGAGATGGTGATTCTTTTCCATATACTGTGTTTCCAGTTTCTCTTTTTCATTCATTTTTGGCCTTACATCCCTCAGGGTTATGGGTTCTAGCATTTAGCTACAACAAAGTAAATGTCTACAAACAGGATATTAGATAGAACAGCCCACACGTTCAATAAGAAAAGATGAATTATGACTAGCTTTATATTCATCCAAATTTACTTTCAAATTGCCTATGGCCAGATCACCTGTGACTCTTTATTCCCCCTGACTCACCACTTCTGGACCAATGATTCCTCTAGTACAATTCACCTTTTCCCCCTCACGTTTATGGTCAAGGGGGTTTATCACAACGACTGAAGGTTAAGGAATGCCATCTTCAGCATGGCTTATTACAATTGACACATTAGAGTTCTAGATGTGGGCAGAGGATTGAGCAAACATTTGGTTTAAGTCTTGCAAACTAGCTGTCTTAGTCCATTCAACCTGCCCTACTACAGACCGCGTTGCTTAGAAACAACACAGCATGGTCTCTTTTACAAGGGCAATAATCTCATTCATGAGGGCTCTACCCCATGACCTAATAACCTCCCAAAGACCCCACCTCCTAAGACCAGCACCTTAGGGGTTAAGATTTTAAGATTTCAACATAAGAATTTTGGGGGACACAAACATTCAGCACATAACACTAACCAAGTTTAGGGCTGAGTATTATTTAAACATTAGGATCCAGGGACTTCCCTGTTGGCACAGTGGTTAAGAAACCGCCTGCCAATGCAGGGCACACAGGTTTGAGCGCTGGTCCGGGAAGACCCCACATGCCGTGGAGCAACTAAGCCCGTGCGCCACAACTACTGCACCTGCGCTCTAGAGCCCACGAGCCACAACTACTGAGCCTGCGTTCTAGAGCCCGCAAGTCGCAACTACTCAGCCTGTGCGCCTAGAGCCCGTGCTCCGTAACAAGAGAAGCCGTCAGGAGAAGCAACGGAGAGTAGTCCTCGCTCACCACAACTAGAGAAAGCCCACACACAGCAACAGAGGCCCAATGCAGCCAAAAATAAAAGAAAGAAAATAAGTAAATAAATGAAAACTTAATAATAACATAGACATTAGGATGCAGGGTTAGGGTTAGGGATCCGGCCTCAGGTCTCCTGGTCCATGATGTTGACTTGTCAGTGATGTCTGTAGTGTGCTTCCAAGTTCAGAATTTAAGTGGTGCCAAAGGACCAAGGTGAGTTAAGACTAAAGCAGCATTCTCCAAATGCCAGCTCCCTGAGCAGAATCACCTGGAGTCTGGGCTATAAAGCAGATTACTGGGCCTGACCTTGGGTGTATTCAGTAGTTTTTGGAGTCAGGGTCACCAAAGTCCAAGAATCGCACTTGAAAACAATGAATGGTTCAGGACTGGGGTTCAGAATGGAGAATTTGAGATAAAACTCCAATCATAAATGAGTCTCAATTCTGGTTAGAATTGACTAAGAATGTGAAAACCTTTATATCTGGACAGTTGCCACTTTGAAATCTGACATCCTTGCTCCTTCTCTTACTTCCAGATCACAGAGCCCAGGAGAGATGAGGATGTTCAACAAGAAGTCAATCCAGACACTGACGACAGCCGTGAAGAAGGAAGGGAGAAGCCTCTTGTGCAGATCATCGAGAAGAAGCCAGCATCTTCTAGAATGAGCGGAGGCCAGTTTTCGTGTTATACTCCTAGGAGCGGGGCGTGCTTCTAGGAGTCTGTGGCAGGACAATAAGAAAACAGGGTTTATTCAGATTCTACCCTTTTGGAAGGCACCACCTCAATTTTCAGATCATTTCATTTCCATCTCCCCTGAGACGAACATTGGAGGTCCCATTTTTTGTACACTTGTTTGCCCCAGTCTAGAAGCATTTGAAGGTGGAGTGTAGCGGCTCAGAATAGGAGGGAATAACATTAAAATATATAATTAGAAATATATATATATATATATAATTACAGCCACAGGGTCATGACTCATGACTTAAGTTTCACTGGCTTATTTTGAAAATGTCACCTATAAAATTATTGTATTTTTATATTTTATGTTTATATATTTATTTTAAATAGTTTTGAAATAGTCTTCATTTTGAAACATCTTATTACTACAAACTTTTGTGATGAGAACTGTAGCTGTTGTATATTTACACATATATACAATTTTACTCACATTTTCAAGAGATTGTTGATTTTATCTATTACATAATATTTCCATTCTACTTATAGCATAGTGGGTATTTCCTCCCAATTCTTGTAAGCATAAATTTGTATTTTCTTAGTTCTCATTATTGAATTGTGGGAATTCAGTCCTAATTTTTTAACTTGCCTCAGCATGTTTGTATGTTATTTTAGATTGTTCAAGAGTACCGTGCGATGCAGCTTTTGGGGAACTACAATAAAGATGAAAGTCTTCTCACAGTCAGGATGTGTGTGGTCATTACCAGTCGGCTTCGCCTCTTTGCTGTCCAACGAGGTGTTGCTTAATGGCGTTGTGATTATCCAACCACATTTCTTAACTCTGAAAAATAGTCCTCAATTATTTTTCATGTAGAGAAAACTACAGAAGATGAGGCAGGTCTTGCATCATTCAGGACTCCAATACTGAGAGACAACTCTTGGGTAAAAGGAAAGATAGCTTTATTGAGGAAGCCGGCAGTCCAGAAGAGAGGTGGACTCATGTCCCGAAGAACCAACTCTCCCCTCCTGAAGTTTTGCTTGAGGACTATACAGGGAAAAGAGAAAGGGGCTACATGTTGAAGAGAGGGTTACAGGGTGCGTGATCAGCTCACGGTCATTCTTCTGATTGGTCAGTGGTGAGGTAACGGGGACTCAACATCATCAGCCTTCTGGTTCCAACTGGTCTGGGGTCTACGTGCTTGTGGGCAACATGCAGTTAACTTCTTCCACCTGCTGGGGGTTTCAGTCTCTGCCAAACAGCTCCAAGGACGTGGCTCAGAATATCACCCAATAGCCCTTGAGGAGGAACTAAAGGTCCTTGACTTTGTTTAACAGCCAAGAGATGATTATTTTGTCTTGGCTGTTTTTTCGGCCTCGCCACGCAGCTTGCAGGATCTTAGTTCCCTGATCAGGGATCGAAAACAGGCCTCTAGCAGTGGAAGCGCAGAATCCTAACCGCTGAAGTGCCAGGGAGTTCCTGACAGTAGACTTTAAAAAAAAAAAAAAAAAACAGACCAAAAGGAACACAGTTTTAAGGAAGCTTAACTTTCTCAGAAATGCAGAAATTTTGTTGTGCATTTATTTTCTTTCTTTTTTTCCCCCAATACATTTATTTATATATTTATTTATTTTTGTCTGCGTTGGGTCTTCGTTGTTGCACGTGGGCTTTCTTTAGTTGCAGTGGAGCGGGGGCGACTCTTCATTGCGGTGCGTCGGCGTCTCCATGCAGTGGCTTCTCTTGTTCCGGAGCATGGGATCTAGGCACGTCGATTCCAGTAGTTGTGGCTCACGGGCTCTAGAGGTTTTTTATGTTTTGCAAGTATTCATCAAATGTTTATTGCTTGAATGAATGACAAATAATTTCTTCCAACAATCTTCAAACTGCTTAACACTATGACAATATTTAGCGTTTCAAATTTCACATGACCTTAGTCTTTCTGTGCTCTAGTTTCTAAAAGCACGTGGGATCTTCCCGGACCAGGGCTTGAACCAGTGTGCCCTGCACTGGCGGGCGGATTCTTCACCAAGGAGCCACCAGGGAAGTCCCTGTACATTTATTTTCAAAAAAATAATAAGGCCGGATGAATTCAGAACTAGGTGCAGAAACCTCTTCCAGTGAGATACAGAATCTCTGCTGTTTAGGCAGATTTAGAGAACAACTTTTCCAACCACTTATTAAAGAGACCAATACTCCATGAAAAAAATTTATCATTTGTACAGAGAGAAAACCAAACTCCAGCTTTGCATCAATATAATATTTGCTACTAAGAGAACCATAAGCTCTTTTTTGAAAATCTCTGGAATAAACATCAAAACTGAGCTGCCTTCAGCTCAGACAAATAAAATTCCCTTTCTACCCGTCTCCTACAACTTTCTATACTCATTCAGGTTGTGTCCTTCACTATCCTCTTTCTGGTGCTGGAACAATCAGTCATTTTACTTTAGGACCAAACTATTTTTGTTCCTGTTAATAAACAAAACTACATCGCATTATCTTGCATACAAAGTTGTACCTCTCGGTTGCTGGAACCAAGGAGGACCATGCAGGGCCCTTCCATGTCCCCTGCCTCTTGTTTGTAAAATAGCTGCAGTCTCCCAGGCCTCCCCTGAGTCACCAAAGAACAGGTTCAAGCAGTTACTGATTAGGACAACAGCAGTCACAGAATCTTTACTTCCTCCCGAAGGACGTAAGTAACAGTGTCAGACACACACTCCTAACTTGTTTTGCAGATACTAAAACCACTACAAGAGGAGAAAGCTAACTGTATGATGACCAGACTGGAGCTATGACACAAGCTGCTCCATCTTGAGCAGACCTGAACCAATGGCTTACACAATTCCAGGAACTGGCCTCAAGGAAATGGGAACAAACCAACACTGGAATTGAAGATTAACTGTGCCTGAAACAATCAACATGACACTGACCACACCGCTGCATGACCAATTTCAAGAGGATGGTCAGAGCTGACTGTGCTACTCTGCATGGAGGCCCCACCGGCACAGCCCAGAGACTTCCCGTCTTTTCCCTATCAACCCCTTTTCCCTCTCACTGGCAACTGGGAGATGGTATTGGGGACACTAGCCCACCATCTTCCCAGGTTGCCAGCTTCCTGAATAAAGCATCTTTCTTCTTCCACCAACCCTTGTCTCTGGAACACTGACTTCTGAGCGATGAGCAGCTGAACCTGAGTTCTGTTCCAGCCGATAACATCACTATGGGTCAAGTCTCATTCATAGTATATTAATACTAACTTTGAACCAAAGTTACTTCCATTTCACAAAGAAAACTAGGAGTGAATGATTGACAACTGCCCATCACACATCAGCATTTCAGGCTAGCAGAGCTCATGAACACACATAACACAACTTTACACAGCCACAAACATCCCTTACACAACTTATTCAAGTGGCAGAGACAAACACATTCATTAACACACCCACAGACAGAGCCTCTAGGTAACAAGTAAACATATGCAGCAAGAGCATATAACTTGAGATTATGCTTAGTAATCAATGCCTCAGGTTTCTGTCTTGCTTACAAATGACCTCGGTATCCAATGATTATCCAGTAAGTAGCACAACTTAGTACCAGTTCAAGGGTTTACGTAAACTGAAGATCTGGGAATTTATCGACAAGCTAACACAGTAGAAAACATAGTTACTGTTGAAAGAAAGTTTGTCAGAATAAAAACTAAATGTGGTTAAACACAAACTTACATTTTTCATAACCTTAAACATTAAGTAGAAGTAATATGAGCTTAGTTGATGGGCACACCTATATAAATTTAGGAAGAACACACCCAAGTAGAATTGTTTTAAATGTATGCCTAATACTGATAAATAAGATACGAATAACTTTTTATGAAACCAAAAATATTAAACTAGCTTCATGTGTCAAAGATTTACCTAAATTATGTAAACTTGAAGTCTTTAAATTTCTGAGTTGATTTTTTTTTTTGGCTGCACCGAGGGGCTTGCTGGATCTTAGGTTCCTGACCAGGGACTGAACCTGGACCCTGGCAGTGAAAGCACCGAGTCCTAACCACTGGACCGCTGGGGAATTCCCTGACTTGATTTCAATAAGAATATTTTTCTAGCACATTTAAAGTATTAGAAGTTCTAATTCCTTTCTCTCTGAGAATTTTAGGGATATATAATTTTTATAAGCACATTTGTATCTTTGTAAGCCAATCAGGACAGAAACCCTTTAATTTAACAGACTCTACAATCTACTTTAATAGATCCAGAAGTAGGAAAACATTACATACTCGCACTGTCAGAGGTAAAGACCTTTTTGAATTATAGACACACAGACATACAGAGAAATGGAACTTTTACCTGCAGCTTTAAGTCTTAGACTTGGGTCAGGAATAAACACTCACCAGTCTAGATACTAAAGAGCCATTCTCATCCCATTGGGCAAGAGATTCTTAATTGATTTGAGCTTGTCAAAGTAGACAAATAGACAAACAGAAAAGACTAAGAAAAGACTAACAAACTAGATCCTCTGTTACCTCTCACCTAACTGAGATCAGTTCTGTAGAAACTTAATCCCTTTAGAGACCATCAAGTCTTCAAACGACAGAGCCAAACTCAGAACCACTGCTGCCACCAATGGGGAACCACTTAGCTGGAATCTGAGAACAAAGGAGAAACACAAAAGTAATAGAAGGGGAAACTAAAGAAACAGAAAGTGAGCCAAGTTCAAAGGCTGCTTGGGTTCACCCCTGGGAGAGGAGACAAGATGTACCTGGGCTTCACTGGCTCATGAAATACACCATTTGTTGCTGGGCTTTTACGGCTTTATTTACGTAGAACTGATATACAAAATCTAGCCCATGTTTAATGTATATAACTTGATGAGTTTGGACATATGCACACACCTGTGATACCATCACCACCATCACGATAATATACTCATCACTTCCAAAAGATTCCTTCTATCCCTCTGTGTGTGTGTATGTGTGTTAGAAAGACGTAACACAGCACCAGGTACATGAAAAGGTGCTCAACGTCACTAATCATCTGGGAAATGCAAATCAAAATCATCATGAGATACTACCTCACATCTCTTAGAATGCCTACAATTTTTTATTTTTTTTTAAAGATAAGAGTTGTCAAGGTGGTAGAGAAATCGTAACCCTTGCATATTGTACGCAGGAATGTAACATTGTGCAGGCACTGTGGAAAACAGTATGTAGTTTTCTCAAAATCTTTTAAATAAAATTTCCATATGATCCAGCAATCCCACTTCTGGGTGTACAGGCCCAGCTCAGAGACACTGCAGCTTCAGTTCCAGAACACTGCAATGAAGCCAATACCGCCATAAAGCGAGTCACATGAAATTTCTGGTGTACCCGTGCATGAAAAGCTTCTGTTTACACTATACTGTAGTCTGTTAAGTGTGTGACAGCCTTGTGTCTAAACAAACAATGTACATACCTTTATTGAAATATACTTTGGGGAAGAGAAATATAGATCAATGGAACAGGATAGAAAGCCCAGAGATAAGCCCACGCACATATGGTCACCTTAGCTTTGATGAAGGAGGCAAGAATATACAATGGAGAAAAGACAGCCTCTTCAATAAGTGGCGCTGGGAAAACTGGACAGCTACCTGTAAAAGAATGAAATGAGAACACTACTAACACCATAACACAAAAATAAACTCAAAATGGATTGAAGACCTAAAGGTAAGGCCAGACACTGTCTAACTCATAGAGGAAAACACAGGCAGAACACTCTATGACATAAATCACAGCAAGATCCTTTTTGACCCACCTCCTAGAGAAATGGAAATAAAAACAAAAATAAACAAATGGGACCTATTCAAACTTAAAAGCTTTTCCACAGGAAAGGAAACCATAAATAAGACAAAAAAACAACTCTCAGAGTGGGAGAAAATAGTTGTAAATGAAGCAACTGACAAAGGATTAATCTCCAAAATATACAAGCGGCTCACGCAGCTCAATATCAAAAAAACAAACAACTCAATCCAAAAGTGGACACAAGACCTAAATGGACATTTCTCCAAAGAAGATATAAGATTGCCAACAAACACATGAAAGGATGCTCAATGACACTAACCATTAGAGAAAGGCAAATCACAACTACGGTGAGGTATCAGCTCACACCACTCAGCATGGCCATCACCAAAAAATCTACAAACAATAAATGCTGGAGAGGGTGTGGAGAAAAGGGAACCCTCCCCCTGCACTGTTGGTGGGAATGTACATTGATACAGCCACTACGGAGAACAGTATGGAGGTTCCTTAAAAAACTGAAAATAGGGCTTCCCTGGTGGTACAGTGTTTAACAATCCTCCTCCCAATGCATGGGACATGGGTTCAAGTCCTGGTCCGGGAAGATCCCACATGCCGCAGGGCAACTAAGCCCGTGTGCCACAACTACTGAGTCTGCACTCTAGAGCCCGCGAGACACACCCACTGAGCCCGCATGCCACAACTACTGAAGCCCGCATGCCTAGAGCCCACGCTCCACAACAAGAGAAGCCACCGCAATGAGAAGCCCGCGCACCACAACACTGAAGCACCTGCTCGCTGCAATTAGAGAAAGCCCGCGTACAGCAACAAAGACCCAACACAGCCAAAAATAATGAATAGATAAAAATACATAAATTTATACAAAAAAAACCCAACTAACAATAGAACTACCATATGATCCAGCAATGCCACTCCTGGGCATATACGCTGAGAAGTCCATAATTCAAAAAGAGACACGTACCACAATGTTCACTGCAGCACTATTTACAATAGCCAGGACATGGAAGCAACTTAAGCGTCCACTGACAGATGAATGGATAAGGAAGATGGGGCACATATATACCATGGAATTTGACTGAGCCATAAAAACAAACGAAATTGAACTATTTGTAGTGAGGTGGATGGACCTAGAGTCTGTGAAACAGAGTGAAGTAACTCAGAAAGAGATAAACAAATACCGTATGCTAACACATATTTATGGAATCCAAAGGAAAAAAAGTGGTTCTGATGAACCTAGTGGCAGGACGGGAATAAAGATGCAGACGTAGAGAATGCACTTGAGGACACAGGGAGGGGGAAGGGTAAGCTGGGACGAAGCGAGATGGAAACCAAAGGAAAAAAAAAGTGGTTCTGATGAACCTAGTGGCAGGACAGGAATAAAGACGCAGACATAGAGAATTCACTTGAGGACACGGGGAGGGGGAAGGGTAAGCTGGGACGAAGCGAGACAGTGGCATGGACACGTGTACACTACCAAATGTAAAACCGATAGCTAGTGGGAAGCAGCCGCATAGCACAGGGAGATCAGCTCAGTGCTTTGTGTCCACCTAGAGGGGTGGGAAAGGGAGGGTGGGAGGGAGACGCAAGATGGAGGGGATATGGGGATATAGGTATACATACAACTGATTCACTTTGTTATACAGCAGAAAGTAACACAACGCTGTAAAGCAATTATACTCCAATAAAGATGTTAAAAAACATACTTTAGGGACTTCCCTGGTGGTCCAGTGGTTAAGAATCCGCCTTCCTACAGGGGGCGCAGGTTTGATCCCTGGTCGGGGAACTGAGATCCCACGTGATGTGGTGTGCAGCACAGCCGAAACAAAAAGAAAATTAAAAATACTTTACTGCTAAAAAATGCTAACCATCATCTGAGCCTTCGGCGAGTAGTAACCTTTTTGCTGATGGAGGGTTTGAAATAGTGTGAGAATTACTAAAATATGACCCAAAGACAAGAAGTGAGCAACTACTGTTGGAAATACAGTGCCAACAGACTTGCTCAACAAAGAGTTGCTGCAAACCTTCAATTTGTGAAAAACACAAGATCCGGGAAGCACAATAACTATAATAGAATATAATGTAATAGAATATAATACAATATAATATAGCCTGTATATTCAAAGAAAAGGAAATCAATATCTAGAAGAGATACATGCACCTCTATAGTCATTACAGCATTATTCACCAGAGCCAAGGTAGGAAAAAAATGCAAATTTTCATCCACAGAGAAATGGATAAAGAAAATGGGGTATATACATAGGATATTATTCAGACTTTCCTATTAGAAGGAAATCCTACCAGTTGTGACAACGGGGATATAAACAGAACACATTATGATAGGTGAAATAAGTCAGTCACAGAAGGACAAAACTGTGTTTCCACTTATATGAGGTGAGGTATCTAAAAGAGTCACCCATAAATTGTCAGGGGTGGGGGAGGAGAGAATGGGGAGTTGTTCAACGGATATAAAGTTACAGTTACACAGGATGAATATGTTCTAGAGAACTGCTGTATGACTAAGCATCTCTAGTTAACGAGGCACACTATTGTTTTCGTTTGAATTAAAAAAGTTTAATTCAAGTGTAACTGACCTACTACACTATGTTAGTTCCAGGTGCATAATATCAATATTTCTGTACATTAAAAAATGATCACCAAGATTAACTCTAGTTATGGTCTAGTTACCATCCGTCACCGTACAAAGTTATAATGCTATTGACTGTATTGCCCATGCTGTATAGTTCATTCCCATGACTCATTTATTTTCTAACTGCTTATCTGTTCCTCTTAATCTCCCTCACCTATTTCACTCATCCACCTACCCTCTTCTGGCAACCACCTGTTTGTTCTCTGTATCTATGAGTCTGTTTCTGTTTAGTGACATTAGTTCATTTGTTTTGTTTTTTAGAGTACACATACAAATGAGATCATATGGTATTTGTCTTTCTCTGTCTGACATATTGCACTTAGCATAATACACTCTAGCTCCATCCATGTTGCCACAAAATGGCAAGATTTCATTTTTTTTAATTTTTAAAAATTTATTTATTTTACTTTTGGCTGCATTGGGTTTTTGTTGCTGCATGCAGCCTCTTTTCTAGTTGCAGCGAGCGGGGATTTCTCTTCCTTGCGGTGCATGGGCTTCTAATTGCGGTTGCTTAGCTTGTTGCAGAGCATGGGCTCTAGGTGAGCGGGCTTCAGTAGCTGTGGTACGTGGGTTCAGTAGTTGTGGCTCACAGGCTCTAGAGCGTGGCTCAACAGTTGTGGCACATGGGCTTAGCTGCTCCGTGGCATGTGGGATCTTCCCGGACCAGGGCTTGAACCCATTTCCCCTGCACTGGCAGGCGGATTCTTAACCACTGCATCCATAGGGAAGCCCCTCATTCTTCTTCTTCTTTTCTTTTTTTCTGGCTAATAGTCCATTATGTGTGTGTGTGTACAGTTATATATATATACATATACATATATATGTGTATATATATATATATATATACGTATACATATAAATATATATGTACATATGACACATCTTCTTTATCCATTCATCTATGGATGGACACTTAGGTTGCTGCTATACACTGGCTATTATAAATAATGCTCAATGAACATAGGGGTGCATGTGTCTTTTTGAACTAGTGTTTTTGTTTTCTTCCGAAAAAATACACAGAAGTGGAATTTCTGGATCTTATAATTAGTTCTACTTTAAAAGTTTTGAGGAATAAGGTGCACTACTTTTGAAACGAAGTTTACCTGGTGATGTTAGGTGAATCCATCCAAGATCTCTGTGAAGACCTCCAAAACTGTTAAAACATAAGGGTAGGGACTTCCCTGGTGGTCCAGGGTTAAAGAATCTGCCTTACAATGCAGGGTACTTGGGTTCAATCCCTGGTCAGGACACTGAGACCCCACGTGCCACAGTGTAACTAAGGAATGGTGTGGAGGAGGTTAAGGAAAAGACCATGCCAAGCTCAGAGGCCGTTTCAGATGGCAACAAACTCCTGACATTGACTGCAAATCAAAGTTCTTTATGTGGAACAATTGAAGAGGCAGGATGGGTCCTGTTAGCAAGGTCCCCTGAGATGCCAGGTCACCTGACCCCCAGCTCCAGATGCAGAGATGTCTGGGACCCAGGCTTTGCTGGCCTGGTTAGGCTGAGGGTGCCCAGCTGCTGATAGGACACACGAGGTGGGGGGATGAGGGGGGCCGGGGGAAAGAGTTGGTTGCCGCCCAAGGCAGACAAGCGTCTGTGCAGAACTGCCTCGGCTCAGCCTCGAGAAGCCTGGCTCAGAAATCGACAGCAAGTCTTCCAGAAGCTCTGCGCATATTCCATTCAGGTGTCGCTGGTCACATCTGTGGCTGCCCGGATGAAGACTGGGGGCCCACTCGTTCACACACTGAAAGTTACTACCAAATGCAAGAGAGTGAGGGATCAGACCATGAACTACTCTAATTTTAATGCCTAAGTAGAATCACGCGCACCTTATTCTACTTTCCGGTTTTGCATTTGTAATTTCACAAAATGTGTGATTTGTGGGGCTTTTCTAATTGCTTGTCATTTTGCCTGATGCGAAAAAAACAGCACAATAAGAAAACATTATAGTTTTCACTGGTAATGGGCATAAAAATATACGCACTGTTCCTGCTTGAAAAGAGCATTAATGTGAACGTTCCAGATGATTTTCTATTTGGTGATGGGTTAAGCGGCTTGACCACATTCACTTTTATGTAAAGGGAAGATGAGAAAATTGCACTCTTCTCGCACTTTCAACTTTAAGAAAATGGATTTCGGGAAACCTGGATAACAAATTAAGAAAGCAATCAGAACTGCAAATATTTAGGGGTTTTAGGTTAGTTTCAAAACACAAGGGAACAACCCATGATGTATGTGTCTTAAAAGACCCCTTGGTACAGTAAGATTCCACAGACAGCCTTGTAATCACAGAACTCAGAACTGGTTACACATTTCCCACAAGCCACTTTCTCACTGTTAGGTTAACAGTGTCGGCTCACTCCCCTGCTTGGGGGCAGAGAGGACCGGTCTCCTTTCCTTTCTGAGATTCCTTTCATGAGTGACTAGAAAGCTTAAGCACTGGAATTTCATTAAAGAAAAGGAGTATTCCTCAGAGGACTGTAAATGACACAACCCCAAGAGGACTTTAACAGCTGCGTCCCTGTGTCAGAGATCTCCCACGCATGGCTGGGGCCCAAATGACACAGAACAGTGGGGGCCCAAGGGCCGCAGTCCTAGGATGCCGCTCCCCAACCAAAAGAGTCCTCTTGCTCCTCAGGGAAAAACAAAGGTGTTCTCAGACACACACAACTTCTGGAGCCAGGAAGTGAGGACCCCACCTGCCTGGCCTATCCCAGGAGAGTGGCTGATGCAGTGCCCAGAACCAGCAAGGGGAACTGAGACCCAACAGAAAGGGAACCAGGAGACCAATGCATTCCTCCCCCCGCAAAGAAGCTGCACCCCAGTACTGACCAAGGAGGGTGCTCTTCAACTAGGAATCTTATCCACACAAATGTGCTGATTTTGAGAAACTTTTGAAATGCATGGTATTCAACCTCTCAAAGTAAAAAAAAGTAATGAATTATATAGCAATGCGGGAAAATACAGGAAAATGACAATAAACCTGGGAAAACAATGTTTACTAACAGGACCCCAACTGGAAAAATTTAGAAACATTTAAGACGACTCTGAAAGGCAGTAAGACAAGGAAAACAAAACAGAACAAAACAAAACAAAACAAGACAGTATTGGGGCAGGAAGACAGGCAGTGGACATGAACAGGCCCTTCATATAAAAACAGAAAGACACCAGTCTGAAAAGACCACAGAATGAAGGACTCCAACTACGTGACATTCTCAAAAGGGCAAAAAAACACAGACAGTAACAAGACCAGCAGCTGTCAGGGGCTTGGGGGCACTGGTAGGATGTTCTGGTAGGGCACTGGTAGGGAAGGTGGCCCCCAGGGATGTTTCGGGCAGTGAAATGGTTCTGGGTGGCACTGCAGTGGTGGCTGCAGGTCATCACACCTGTCCAAACCTGAACAGTAGGACACAGAGAGTGAGCCTTAATATAAACTACAGACTCCAGGGGAGAATTAGGTGTCAATGCCGATCCATCACTGAGAGGACACACCACACAGGCCAGAGACGTTACCAAGGGAGGGAACCCAGAGGAACGGGTATAGGAAAGTGCTGTCTGCTTGATTCTGATTCTCCTATAACCCTAAAACTGCTCTAAAGACTGTCTACCAATTAAAAAGAAGAAACGGCTTCTAAGCACGTGACAATACTCTCAACCTCATTCACGATTCAGGAAAACCCCGAGGGAACGTCCATACTGCTTACCGGGGCCTAGGATGAGCGGGAACACGCCGCGGCCTCGCCCCTTCCTGTCGGGCATCGCGCTGGAGCCCAGAGTCCCCCTGACTTGACCCACCGCACCCCACCCCGCGTTTCATGCCGTCCACAGTCTCTACACATGACATCTTTTGATCAGATGACTCACTGTCCCAATTACAAGGTTTCAGTTTCTGCACAGGAAGAAACCAAAACCAGCACAGAGGGGAGGCTCTTCAGTCAAACTCAGGGTCTGCCTGCCTTCACGTCCCGCTCTTCCTGACGGGAGACCCACATCCTAAGGAGGGAGGTCCTTACCAGCACCTCAGGAGCCTCATCCAGTCCACCTCACGCTGCTCTGAGAGCCTCGCCAACCTCTGCAGCTACCCAAGTCCTGGGCACTTGAGGGCCATCCCCCTTCCCCGAGTCACTGAGCCACGTGCTCTGACAATGCATTTAAAACCAGGCTCTCGGACTTCCCTGGTCGCACACTGGTTAAGAATCCACCTGCCAATGGTGGGCACACGGGTTGGAACCCTGGTCCGGGAAGATCCCACGTGCTGCGGAGCAACTAAGCTCGTGCGCCACAACTACTGAGCCTGCACTCTAGAGCCTGCGCACCACAACTACTGAGCCCAGGACCCGCAACTACTGAAGCCCGCATGCCTAGAAGCCATGCTCCGCAATAAGAGAAGCCACCGCAATGAGAAGCCCGCGCACCGCCACAAGGAGTAGCGCCCGCTCGCCGCAACTAGAGAACAAAGCCCGCGCGCAGCAACAGAGACCCAACGCAGCCAAAACTGAATAAGTTAAATAGTAAACAAATAAAAAATTTAAATGAATGAATAAATAAATAAATAAATAAAAGCAGGCTCTGCTTTGTCAGCACTCTGGAGTTCCCTACGTATCGACGGGCAGGATTCCCGTCCTCTCCCGTAATTACGTCTGTGAAGTGCCTTTCCCGAGGAGAACAGAAGCTCCTGGAAGCAGAGAATTGCTTCTTAAGATCACATGCACAACCTGAAGACATTTGATGCTTATGTCAAAGATAAAAGACACAACACTAGATGGTGTGAAGGGTCCTCGAGGCCAAGAGCCAGGCAAGCAGGACACTTCCTCTGGGGACCCTTCCATCAGCAGAGCAGAAAATGTCTGTGGCCAGAACTGGCACTCAATTCGTTTTGAGCTGAGAAGCACCCATGTAGTTACATAGGCTCCCCAAAGAGTAATTACTCCCACATTTAAGAAAGGAGATGGCTTTTCAGGCAGGGAAGGCAAGTACAGTCTTCCCAGCTGGATGCACTGTGTGTGCTGATGGTCACGATGGAGCTGGGCCCCAGAGCTCTGCTCTCCCCTCAAACCCCCAACCTCACCCTCACCCTCAGCTGAGGAGCTGCTTCCCTGAGAACACAGAAGCCATCGGAGGGCTTCCCCACCTGCAACCCTGCTCAGCCATCCCCTCCCCACTCCAGGACCACGGGCAGCAGCTCTCCCCTCCCCCACACGCATCTACTGGATCATTCCCACTGTTATTTCTCCCATCACAATACAACACAACACAACACAACATCCTCCCCGGACCTCAGCTCCTACCCCAGCTACTGTCCAGTTGCTATTTTCCCCGTCACAGCAAAATGTCTTGAAAAAGTTGGGACCAGAACAAACCCAGTTCGCCCACTCCTCTCTCCTAAGCCTCTCCGATCAGGATTTTACCCCACAGATCCATCCAAACGCATCATCGGCGAGTTAGGACCTCCCCCCAGTGCTGGGCTCGATGGTTATTGGCTCCGCGGAACGGCAACCTCGTTTGTCCAGTCACCCAGGGAACCTCTAAAGTGCTTCCCACATGCAGACAAAACGCTGTGATTAATATTTTAGGAGAAATACTCAGCGTGGAGAATACACTTGAGCTGCTGGAGGAAAGAGGTAGCGGCACAGAAAAGAAGTTTCTGTAACTACAGAAATGAACAGATAAGCTGTTTTAATGGTAGCAAGTATGGGATGAAGGAGAACGAATAAAAACCATCCAGAAGACGACATTAACAAGCCTCACACCACAACGTGGTAACAGAGGATGGAGAAGGACTTTAGAATGAACTCATTTTTCTGGGCAGGTGACAGGCTGGATGATGCAACGATGAGCCGCCAGAGACAACAGGACAAGGCAAGGGGCAGGGGAGCTGTAAATAATCATTTCTGGATCTACTGGATCTAGTCATCCGAGGTGCCCTTTGGACAAACTCCATAGAGATGCTGGCAAGTGGCTGGACAGAGGCATCTGTCTGGTCCAGGGGGGAGAACTGACAGAGCTGGAGGTGAAAAGCACCAGAGGGTGAGATCAGACGGGGTGGAGAGTCATGGACCAAGGGTGAAACGACAACACACACAGAGGGCGGACGACAGAGTCAGTCAGGAAGACAGCAAGGAGAGATCTGTCACAGAAACCAACAGAGCAGACTCTGCAGGTGGCAAGGCGACAGTGGTCTGAGGTGACGACTGGCAAACCTCCACTGCTTTGTATGCTGGATGCCAGGTCACCTCAACCGGATCAGGTTCCGTGGAGGGGCAGAACCAAGACCGCAGGCTGCACGATACAATTCAGCTGGGAAACAAGAATCTTTGCCAGAGACCTCACTGCATGGTGTGTAGCGCGACCCTCTGAGATTGTAAGAGACAAAGAGCGCAGTTTACTGGAAGGGTGACAAGGCTGTTCTTCCAGATGATCCTCATTGCATCCCTCGACTGAGCACTGAAAACAATGTACCTATGTGACAACGGTGTTCTACTGAACAGACAACTTATATGCACTGAGTGCTCCCTGGACAGCACGCTCTCGGCTTACAGGAAGCACAAGGAAGGCACCAACGTCAACACGTTAGGGGCTGTCTCTCAGGAAGGCTCGCGGCCTACAGCGGGATCCTCAGGGAAACCTTTTAACGCTCGAGAACAAAAGTGATTTGGCAGGACCATATAAGTCAAGCAAGGGATGGTGTTCTGCCACAAATGTCAAGAACACGAGGCTTGTACTGTGGCTCTAAGAGGATCCTGGGATCTACACGTAGAACTTGCCAGAAACACTTGGTGCTGACCTGCTCCTCTACACTTTGTCTAACCACATCTTTTACCGACTCCTACTTTCCCATTTTAACTTTTGAACTATGCGCCTCCCAAGGTGTTATCACAAAAGAACAGCAGCAGGTAAATACGTAAACAGCAAAACTCACCAGAGGCTGACTCATTTTCCGCTGCTCTTGGAACAACGTGCAGGACTGTGACAGTGGAGGCGGACCTGGAGAAGGAAAACGCAGGCAGTGAAGCTACGACTGAAGCGGCTCGGGGTGCACGAGCACCCGCCCTGCGCTCCACAAGAGACACCCGTGGGAGACCCGTCCTTTCACCTTCAGAAGGGCCTGTGACAATAAGGAGGGAGCAACCACCCTCAGGTCTGTAACTCCCACGTGACTCTGGTACCTGAGGGGATACTTTATTTTTCCATAGCGAGTGTACATTGAATCCTATTAAAATAAACCTCCGTCATTAAATATGAAATTAAAAAACGCTTATAGTTTATCTCTTCTCAGTCTGTTAACAACTTAGATCACAACATCCACAGGATACCCAGAATAAAGGGACACACTCAGGTGCGTTTCAGTCTTGCAATGATTTGTACAAACTTTACAAACTTAAGTGCGACGCTCGAAAACATCTTTTATTAAAGCTGACTTTAAGTGGACAGAACACCTGCCCTAGGAGTTTGGAGTCCTGTGAGCGACCCCACGTGCACACCCGGTGAGGGTCTAGGACAAGTCATCTCCCTTCTCAGGCCCCATCGCTTCCTTCCTCACCCGAGGCAGCAGGACAGAAGCCCTGCAGACTCATCCTGCACCGATTACACTGTGCGACTCCACAGGGCACAACCCAGGGGGGCGGCGGACGCTTACATTACACAACCAAGGTGCTGACGCGCCTTGAGACACACGTGCGAGATGCCGAGACGGCGACAGGAGGGGGAGGACGAGGAGGAGGATCGGGGTTGGACGGAGGGGAGGACGCGGCACGTCCCGGCCGAGCCTGTGGACCCTGCTCCCCCAGGACACCCAGAGCTCACAAGTCCCAGGGGAGCCCCATCCGGAGCAGCCAGCCCTGTCCTCCAGCCCGGCCCCTCCACCTCCGGGAAGCGGTCAAACCCTCCAGGTGGCTCTACCGCGGGGCCCGGGGCGGGCTACCCCAAGCCCTGCTCTTCAAGGGCCGCAGGCTCCACAACCAACTACAGGCCTGCAGACGCAACACCTACCCCGTCGGAACTCGCTCACCGGCCCCGGGCTCCCGAGGCTCCGGTCCGGGGGCTGCTCCTCGGGCGCACTCCTCTCTCGGGGTCCCTCCGCTCCGCCTCCCGAGACCACTGGGCCAGAGGAGCCGGCTCTGGGCCCACGTCCCTCCCGGGACCTCGCTTGGCCCCGCGCTGCACATGGTCGGGCACTGCACCGCTGCCGGCCGCCCGGCCACTCCGGCCCAAACGCGGGCTCCGCGGTTCGAGCTCGGAGGTCACAGTTCCAGCCTCCACCCGGCCCACGCGAACCCTCGCCCGCACAGCCCGCTCCCGCGGGCTGCCGGCCGGCCCGGACAGCGTACCGCCCCGCAGGCCCCCGAAATGCTCGCCCGCAAGAGGCCAAGACGGGGGAACGACGGCCAGCGACGACCTGGGCCCGCACAGGAAGCGAGGGCGGGGCGGCGACGGTGCGCGTGCGCCAACACGCACAAATCATGAGGCGCACCTGCGCAGGCGGACGCCCGAAGTCCGCCTGCCAAAGCCCGCCAGGAGCACGGGACAAGTACCCGGACTCCAGAAGCCTCCCAGAAGTCTCCGTGCCGTCAAGATAGTGAACGTATGAAATGTCTCCTTCTCATCTGGCGCTCAAGTGCTGCTGTGCTGCGAGGGTGTGCCGCCTGGACCAGGGACTCCATTGCCCATTTGTCTTCACTCCTGTTAGGGATCAAGGAAAGGTGTGGCCTCAAGTGGGGGCTGTGTGATGGTCTCCAGGCTCCCTGGTCCTTTCCCGGCCCTGGGACATTTCGGGTTACATCTGAGATTCCCCCACCACCAGGAGAGGGGAAGGAGGGTATCATGTTCGCTTAACTGAAACGCTACAACTTTCATTCAAATCCTAGAATACAATAAATGCCCAGCCATGACACAAACTAATATTGCCCACGGAAGGAAAAGAAAATAGAAACTGTAGCTGTTTAGATTACACAACCAACGCATTAAAAACTGTACGAAAATCAGAACGTACACACAAACCGAAAACAGAAAACAGATACCTGGGATCTTACTTCTTATACAGGATGCTGTTTATGTTAGGTAAAAATATCATTTTTCAAAAATGGAATCAGAAGGGTAATGATTTATCACTATTTATCACTGGGGGTGAAATAATATAACTGTGTTCTTGGCCAACTGTTCCTTAAAAGCTGCTAGGGGAAAAGTTAAAAATAAAATCTCCAGGGACTTCCCTGGTGGTCCAGTGGTGAAGACTCCTAGTTTCCACTGCAGGGGGCACGTGTTTGATTCCTGGTTGGGGAACTAAGATCCCGCACGCTGTGCAGCACAGTCTCATTAATTAATTAATTAACGAACACACACAAAAAAAATAAAAAATCTCTCGCCAACCGAGAAAATCCTCTCCACAAATGTAGAGGTAAAGAAAACGGTTTTACTGTTGAATAACCATTAAACCAGACTGTGCTGTGCACCCACAGGTGAACCACTAATGTTTGTGCAAATGAAATCAACCTCACCTTTTTTTTTTATAGCTCAGCAGATAAAATCTGTTGCATACAGGTTCTCAAGATAAACGGGAACTTGCCTCATGGGAATAGACTTGACACCACCATAAAAATGGCATACATTCTTTCAGAGTACATCCTAAATTCACCTGGTCATCTCGGTGGTTGTCCATGCTAGTTAATACCCTTTATCCAAAGGAGAAAGACAACTTCTCCTATCTCTAGGACAAGCACGTACTTATAGCTCAGAGGAAAGTGCCTAACACCTAGCCTAAACTCCCCTGGTGACAGAGAGATAAAGAAGATAGCTCTCAGGTCCTTAACATAAACATTCCTGGGTTGTAATGCTGGCAAGAGACTGATTTAGCTTTTAAAAAGATTTAGATACTTACGAAAGGGACAGAGGAAGTATTTCTATTACAAGCGTCTTGAGGAAATCCTCTAAAAACGGAAATAAGAAGTGATGATTCATGCAAATGAATAAGCACCTAACCCATTCCTGATTTCCCCAGCTGAACTGCCACATTAAATGAATCCTGCACAAAATGTGTGCTTCTCCAAAACTGCTCTTGGAAGTGGCTGCTTAGAGCCACGAATGGTCTTTTCCAGTTCTTGCTGCTGCTGACTGTGGCCTCTGCCTGAATTCTCACCGATGAAATGCTGCTTGTGTGGGAATGACAGCGACCACACCTCCTCTGAGCCTGAGCCTGGCAAACCTCCAGGGCGCATTTCTCGCATTTTCCAAGTTCACCACGTAAGGACATCAGCTACACGGAGTACCTTGCTGGGAAGCGCCTTGGAAGGGCAGTGCGCCCATGAGCACGCCACCAGGCCTCCAGTTCTCACCTCACCCACGTGCACTGACCGTGTCTCAGCAGAAGACTGGGGTGGCCTGTGAACCCCAGCTGCTGTGCCCACCTCAACACCTCATTCTATCCCTCCAGCCCAGAGACATGCTGGGCTCCCCAGCCCCCTGCCCTGGACACTCTCTGGAAGTCTTTCTATTACAAGCTGTCTTGAGGAAATGCTCTAAAAAAGGGAATAAGAAGTACGGAGTCATCCCAATGAACAGGATGTCCAGCAGTGAGCTGATGTCTCTCACGACTCACCCCTCTCTCCAAAAGGCGAAAAACTGTCATTTCATACATTTCCCCCTTTTTAAAGTTGTTGAAGCTAGGAGGGTAAACCTGGACCCTGCGATTTCACCTCGACCAGAAGCAGCAATGGCCACCTTTTAGTTTGCTTTCATTAAGATCTCTTCATATATATGGAGATTTACAATATAAAGCTTTCTCTTTTTGTATCTGCATTTCTATTAAATACAGATATTTTCCCTACTTTGTCACTTATCTATTTTTATTGAAGTATACTTCGTTTACAATATTTCAGGTGTACAGCAAAGTGACTCAGTTACATGTATTTATGTAAGAATATATGTATTCTTTTTCAGGTTCTTTTTTCCATTATGGGTTATTACAAGATATTGAACATAGTTCCCTGGGCTATACAGTAGGTCCTTACTGTTTATCTATTTTACATATAAAAGTGTGTATCTGTCAATCCCTGTTCTTTATCTTTTTAACTTAATTTTTTCCTCTCACATTCTGTTATACAGACACTTAAAAAGATATTTTGTGTTCAAATCTTTCACTTTCACTTCATACTTTTCATCAGCTTGGACACTGTACTTGAAGAAGCCTTTCCCATCCTGCATTTCCTAAGTAGTTGCCTGTGTTTTCTCCTGTTTATTTTGGGTCTCTTAACATACCAATTTTATCAAGATAACTGGCACCCATCTTCAGGATTTGTAAAATCATTTTCCTCTTAAAGTCTCTCAACCATTTTTTTCATCTACCACAACCAGGAAACGCACTGTTTAAGAAGAAAACTCAAGTTTGTAATCTAACAGAAAAGGACAGGCTCTTCTTTGAAGCTCAGCGACACGTCTTAATTTAAAGGCAGGGGAGGGACTTCCCTGGTGTTCCAGTGGTAAAGAATCTGCCTTCTAATACAGGGTACGTGGGTTCAAAGCCTGGGAACGCTGGTCCGGGAGCTAAGATCCCACACGCCACGGGGCAATTAAGCCCGCGTGCTGCAATTAGACACGATGCAGCCTAAGAGACATAAATAATTTTTTACAAATAAAAATAAAAAAATAAAGGCAGGGGAAGCAGGAAAGTGACCGCCTCATGTGAATTCCTTCTTATTCAAAATACAGGTCGTAGCAGTTTACTTGGGCTGCGTCACAAAATACGACACACTGGCGGGCTTAAGCAACACAAATGCACTGTCCGACATTTACGCAGGCTGCAAGTCTGAGATCAAGGTGTCAGCAGGGTTGGTCCCCTCTGAGGGCTGTACGGGAGGATGTGCTCCAGGCTTCCTGGTGGAGAGGGCGGTTTCCTCACAAGCACATGCACTATGTATGTAGCAGGTAGGTGCCTGGGCTGAACTCCAATCCCAGGGCTGCTCATCCGCAGCAGCACCAGGCCGCTGGAGGGCTTGTCACGGACCCGTTGGCAGGAGGACTGCAGGCTGACACAGACGTCTGCTCAGCTGTGGACCCATGGCCCGGCCACAGCCCTGCCAGAGGCTGCCTGGTTGAAATCCAGGTCACGGTTCACCTCCCTCCTGCTTATTGCATTCAACGATGCCTTGAAGACCCCCTACTGCACCAGCCTGGGTGGCACATCCCACCCAGTCATTTCCACATCAGAAGCATGTCCATTGAGAAGGTTAAAATTAGGCCCTGGCTCAGTGCTGTGGAATTAGAATCTGTGAGGCTGGGTCCAGGCATCTGTGTTGGAATATTTTCTCCACGGGACTCTCATGCCCAAAGGACTGTATTGACAAAGCCCTTCTGCTTCACCCCACTGATATTTCTGCACTAGAGCTACAGCCGTTGTTGTATTAAACTGCATCCGCAGGAGGAAGAGAGAGGAGGAGAGGCGACAGTTCTGCTGATCTCCAAACACGCTGTTACGGAACCACACTTGGGTCCACTCGCCCGCACGCACTAAAGCCCATCTACGGACACGGGTCACGGTGAAGGAAAGTGCCGCGTTTACGGCAGGGCAACAAGCAAGGGGTCCAGGTATCTAGGGCTCAAAAGGCCCCCACTCCCCCGTGGCTTTCAGGGAAAGGTGTTTACAGATGGGGTGAGGCTGTTGGTGGGAATGTACACTGGTGCTGCCGCTATGCAGAACAGTGTGGAGGTTCCTCAAAACACTAAAGCTAGAGCTACCGTAGGACCCAGCAATCCCACTCCTGGGCATGTACCCAGAGAAAACCATAATTCAAGAAGACACACGCACCCCAATATGTATAGCAGTACGATTTACCATAGCCAAGACATGGAAGCAACTTAAATGTCCATCGACAGAGGAATGGATAGGGAAGATGTGGTACATATGTGTGATGGAATACTACTCAGCCATAAAAAAGAATGAGATTATGCCATGTGCAGCAACATGGATGGACCTAGAGATTATCAGACTAAGTGAAGGATGTCAGACAAAGACAAATACCATATGCTACCACTCCTGTGTGGAATCTAAAACAGTGATACGAATGAACTTCTGAACAGAACGGAAACAGACTCACAGACATAGAAAAAAACCTTATGTTTACCAAAGGGAAAAGGTGGGGGAGAGGGATAGATCAGGAGGTTGGGGCTAACATATGCACACAACTATATATAAAACAGGAAATCAACAAGGACCTCTTGTAGAGCACAGGGATCTCTACTCAATATTCTGTATTAACCTAGGGAGTTCCCTGGTGGCCCAGAGGTTAGGATTCTGGTCTTTCATGGCCGTGGCCCGAGTTCAATCCCTGGTCAGGGAACTGAGATCCTACAAGCCACACAGCACCACGAAAAAAAAGCAAAATTCGGTAATAACCTAAATGGGAAAACAATCTGAAAAAGAATAGATATCTGTGTCCATATAACTGAATCACTTTGCTGTACACCGGAAACTAACACAACACTGTAAATCAACTATACTCCCAATATAAAATTTAAAAAATGTTTAAAGTGAATTACAAACGAGTGGGGTGAGGGAGAGGAGGTTGAGGGGTGTGTGGTCAGCTTGTGGACATTCTTCCAATTGGTTGGTGGTGAGGTAATCTGAGGTCAACATCATCAACCGGCTGGTTCCAGCTGGTCTGGGGTCTACGTGCTTGTGGGCAGCATGCATTTACCTTCCTCCCCCCTGCTGGGGGCTTCAGTCTCTGCAAAACAGCTCCAAGGACGTGGCTCAGAACAGTATCTACAGCCCTTGAGGAGGAACTAAAGGTCCTTGACTTTGTTTAACGGCTACACTAGTATTATTTGGTCTTTTGGGACTCTTTTCCTTTCTTTTGGCACTTTCTCCCTTCTCTGATTAAATTGTTTGTTTCCAACTCATGGAAGGCTAGGAGGCTAAAATTTTCTAAAGACAAGAAGCAGGCAGAAGACATGGGGAGAATCCGTCCCAGGAAGGCCCCACAAGGTCCTGCTCACTTACAACATCACATTCAATCTGGGCTGTTTACGCCATTTTTGGACAACATACCAACACATCTTAAGATGGGTCCCACCCGACTGTTGCACATTTGGACAAGGTGCGGTGGGGTGGGATTATGCAAATCCAGATCTGAAGACTAGATAAAGCAATCAGGGTATTTCACAGTATACAAGAGAAATTTTCATGGGGACAGAATACCAACCTTCTAATATTTGAAAGCCTGTTAGCCAAGAGGGAGAGTGAACTTCTGTTTTGTTATACAAGGACCCAATCAGCTGTGATGGTTGAAAGCATGATGAACGCAAATCTGAATTCATTTGCCTCCTAACAATGCAACGTCTACAGCAGAGGGACACAGGTCCTCAAGCAGAAGTGCTTTTCCCAGCAGTGCAGACCCTGAGGAGAGCCAGGCTGTGGCAGCTCTGGAGGACCTCAGACACTCTTTGCACGGCCTCTGAGACCTAGAACATCTCAGAAAGTCCACGAGTGCAAATCAAAGAGACACTCAGTCCCTGCACCTTGGATGAACTGATTTGACTCTACGTATGCATTGCTTGGGCTAATTAGAAATATGGAAGTGATCAGAAGACAGAATAAACCTCTGGGCACATCCTGAACAACAGAGATACTTCTCATCAAAGTCCAAACAATAATTCAAAAGCAAGATTCAGAGCCAAAATGTGGAAACAAACCAAGTGTTCACTGACAGATGAATGGATCAAGAAAATGCAGTGTGTATATTCACACAACAGATATTATTCACCCACAAACAGGAAGGAAAGTTTCTAATTGATACAAAGACCATTTATGTATTTTTCAAAGATTGACATTTCTTTGTATGAACAGTGAAAATTTAACAATTCCACTTTTAAGAGGAAAGGTTAGTGTTTCTTTGTAGAAACAATTAAGTCTCAGCAGTAGAGGCATAAGCACACACGTGCACACAGAGTAAACAGAATAGCGCCCCGCTACCTCCCCGCAATCTGATCCCCCGATGAGCCCTGCTGATTCTCCCTCCAAATATAGAGAACCTGTTTACTTCTCTCCATCTTCTCAGACATCGTCTTCCTGGACTACCACGGCAAATTCCTAACCTTATGTGGGTCTCCCGACTTCCACTCTTACTGAATCCCCACCCCATCCATTTATGCAGCAGCCAAAATCAATTGTTCCTCTTTCAGTGCAAACTGGATCAGGACACCTCTCATTCACTGCTTTCCCACTGCACTTGGCAAACATCTGAACTTCTTCAGACCCACGGTTTTATTTCCTTCTCACTCACTGTGTACTGTCCACACTGGCTTTGGGGTCTAGGAAGGAAATTTTGACACAGGCTACCACACAGATGACACGCGAAGACATTAAGCTAAGTGGATAAGTCAGATACAAATGGACAAATGTTACATGATTCCACTTCTGTGAGGTCCCCAGATGGGTCAAATTCATAGAGACAGAAAGTGGAGTGGTGGGTGTCAGGGGCTGGGAGGGGGGTGGGGAGTCAGTGTTTAATGGGGACAGAGTTTCACTTGGACAGGATGAAAACATTCTGGAGATGGATGGTCGGGATGGTTGCACAACAATGAGAATTCTTGTTTTCCTTCCTTAAGATTTTTGTTTTACTTATTTTTGGCTGCGTTGGGTCTTCGTTGCTGGGCGCAGGCTTTCTCTAGTCGCGGCGAGCGGGGGCTACTCTTCGGTTCAGTGTGCAGGCTTCTCATTGAGGTGGCTTCTCTTTGCGGCAGAGCATGGGCCCTAGGCGCGTGGGCTCAGTAGTTGTGGCTCGCGGGCTGAGGAGTTATGGCTTGCAGGCTCAGTAGTTGTGGCGCACGGGCGTTAGGTGCTCCGCGGTATGTGGGATCTTCCCGGACCAGGGCTCGAACCTGTGTCCCCTGCATCGGCAGGCGGATTCTTGACCACTGTGCCACCAGGGAAACCCAAGAAAAAAAGCAAGACTCAGACCCCAAGGGGAGGAGTGGAAGTACGAGTTGGGAGGTTCAGAAGAAGCTTCCAGTGACACTGCATGACCCTGAGTTGGCTATTTTCTTCTCTGCATCTCGGCTACCATATACTTCCTACCCTCATAGAAAAATAACCTGTCTGGAATTGGAAATTTTTCCATTTAGTCTTTTTGTGCATGTGACATTTTTATTCAGAAAAATAATCTGTGTTGAACTGGAGTTTTTTCCATTTAGTATTTTGTACATGTGACATTTTTATTCAGGTAGTGAAATCTCTGGGTCAACAGTGATACCACATTCTCAAGATTTTGATAAGTAGACTAGAACTTCTTAACAGGAATCAAGGGGCAGGCTCTGGACAATCCATGGACTTTGTGACATCCAAAGGTGCCCTTTTTGTGTGTGTGTGTGTGTGTGTGTGTGTGTGTGTGTGTGTTTGTAGACACCCTTTGAAGGGTCGTGAGCACCTGTAGTTTTCTATGATTTTAGCTTCTCCAAATGGCTCTTGGACTCAAAGGTGCCTGAGGGGAGCGGACGTGTACTCCCCCAGTACAGAATTCTGAACGCAGTGTCAGTAAACATTCAGCCAAAGAGCTTTGCCAAATTGCGTGTTTTAACGTAACTTTTTAATCCACTGAGTCGATGTACCTGGGATCTTTTTTTACATACTTATCTCACTCTTTATTTATTTTTTTTGGGGGGGTACGCGGGCCGCTCACGGTTGTGGCCTCTCCCGTTGCGGAGCACAGGCTCCGGACGCGCAGGCTCAGCGGCCATGGCTCATGGGCCCAGCCACTCCGTGGCATGTGGGATCTTCCCGAACCAGGGTACCAACCCGTGTCCCCTGCATCGGCAGGTGGACTCTCAACCACTGCACCACCACGGAAGCCATTATCTCACTCTTATAAGGCTGAAACGTTGCTGCTTCCCCTAAGTTTCCTTGTCCCTCTCCCCACTCTCCCACCAGGCCGTGGAAGAGGAATGGGAGGGAGAGGGAGAGTCCAGCAGGGAGAGGACAGTGCACCTGCTGGGAAGCGGTAAAGAGGGGTCCAGGGTGGGAGGGAGGGAGACACAAGAGGGAGGAGATATGGGAACAGGTGTATATGTATAACTGATACGCTTTGTTATAAAGCAGAAACTAATACGCCATTGTGAATCAATTGTACTCCAATAAACTTGTAAAAAAAATTAGAACTACCATATGACACAGCATTTTCATTCCTGGATATATATCGAAAAAAATAAAACCAAAAAACATTAATTTGAAAAGATATATGCACCCTAATGTTCATGGCAGCATTATTTACAATTGACAACATATGGAAGCAAGCTAAGTGTTTATTAAGAGATGAATGGGTAAGGAAGATGTGATATATATATATACAATGGAATACTACTTAGCTAAAAAAAAATTTTGTTTGAATTGAAATTGTATCAAGTATCTTTTCCGACCACAATGCTATGAGACTAGACATCAATTACAGGAAAAGAGCTGTAAAAAAATACAAACACATGTAGGCTAAAGAATACACTACTCAATAACGAAGTGATCATTGAAGAAATCAAAGAGGAAATTAAAAAATACCTAGAAACAAATGACAATGGAGACACGACGACCCAAAACCTATGGGATGCAGCAAAAGCAGTTCTAAGAGGGAAGTTTATAGCAATACAATCCCACCTTAAGAAACAGGAAACATCTCGAATAAATAACCTAATCTTGCACCTAAAGCAATTAGAGAAAGAAGAACAAAAACATCCCAAAGTTAGCAGAAGGAAAGAAATCATAAAAATCAGATCAGAAATAAATGAAAAAGAAATGAAGGAAATGATAGCAAAGATCAATAAAACTAAAAGCTGGTTCTTTGAGAAGATAAACAAAATTGATAAACCATTAGCCAGACTCATCAAGAAAAAAAGGGAGAAGACTCAAATCAATAGAATTAGAAATGAAAAAGGAGAAGTAACAACTGACACTGCAGAAATACAAAAGATCATGAGAGATTACTACAAGCAACTCTATGCCAATAAAATGGACAACCTGGAAGAAATGGACAAATTCTTAGAAATGCACAACCTGCCAAGACTGAATCAGGAAGAAATAGAAAATATGAACAGACCAATCACAAGCACTGAAATTGAAACTGTGATAAAAAATCTTCCAACAAACAAAAGCCCAGGACCAGATGGCTTCACAGGCAAATTCTATCAAGCATTTAGAGAAGAGCTAACACCTATCCTTCTGAAACTCTTCCAAAATATAGCAGAGGGAGGAACACTCCCAAACTCATTCTACGAGGCCACCATCACCTTGATACCAAAACCAGACAAGGATGTCACAAAGAAAGAAAACTACAGGCCAATATCACTGATGAACATAGATGCAAAAATCCTCAACAAAATACTAGCAAACAGAATCCAACAGCACATTAAAAGGATCATACACCATGATCAAGTGGGGTTTATTCCAGGAATGCAAGGATTCTTCAATATACGCAAATCAAGCAACGTGATACACCATATTAACAAATTGAAGGAGAAAAACCATATGATCATCTCAATAGATGCAGAGAAAGCTTTCGACAAAATTCAACACCCATTTATGATAAAAACCCTGCAGAAAGTAGGCATAGAGGGAACTTTCCTCAACATAATAAAGGCCATATATGACAAACCCACAGCCAGCATCGTCCTCAATGGTGAAAAACTGAAACCATTTCCACTAAGATCAGGAACAAGACAAGGTTGCCCACTCTCACCACTCTTATTCAACCTAGTTTTGGAAGTTTTAGCCACAGCAATCAGAGAAGAAAAGGAAATAAAAGGAATCCAAATCAGAAAAGAAGAAGTAAAGCTGTCACTGTTTGCAGATGACATGATACTATTCATAGAGAATCCTAAAGATGCTACCAGAAAACTACTAGAGCTAATCAATGAATTTGGTAAAGTTGCAGGATACAAAATTAATGCAAAGAAATCTCTGGCATCCCCATATACTAATGATGAAAAATCTGAAAGTGAAATCAAGGAAACACTCCCATTTACCATTGCAACAAAAAGAATAAAATATCTAGGAATAAACCTACCTAAGGAGACAAAAGACCTGTATGCAGAAAATTATAAGACACTGATGAAAGAAATTAAAGATGATACAAATAGATGGAGAGATGTACCATGTTCTTGGATTGGAAGAATCAACATTGTGAAAATGACTCTACTACCCAAAGCAATCTACAGATTCAATGCAATCCCTATCAAACTACCACTGGCATGTTTCACAGAACTAGAACAAAAAATTTCACAATTTGTATGGAAACACAAAAGACCCCGAATAGCCAAAGCAATCTTGAGGACGAAAAATGGAGCTGGAGGAATCAGGCTCCCTGACTTCAGACTATACTACAAAGCTACAGTAATCAAGACAGCATGGTACTGGCACAAAAACAGAAAGATAGATCAATGGAACAGGATAGAAAGCCCAGAGATAAACCCACGCACATATGGTCACCTTATCTTTGATAAAGGAGGCAGGAATGTACAGTGGAGAAAGGACAGTCTCTTCAATAAGTGGTGCTGGGAAAACTGGATAGGGACATGTAAAAGTATGAGATTCGATCACTCCCTAACACCATACACAAAAATAAGCTCAAAATGGATTAAAGACCTAAATGTAAGGCCAGAAACTATCAAATTCTTAGAGGAAAACATAGGCAGAACACTCTATGACATAAATCACAGCAAGATCCTTTTTGACCCACCTCCTAGAGAAATGGAAATCAAAACAAAAATAAACACATGGGACCTAATGAAACTTAAAAGCTTTTGCACAGCAAAGGAAACCATAAACAAGACCAAAAGACAACCCTCAGAATGGGAGAAAATATTTGCAAATGAAGCAACTGACAAAGGATTAATCTCCAAAATTTATAAGCAGCTCATGCAGCTCAATAACAAAAAAACAAATAACCCAATCCAAAAATGGGCAGAAGACCTAAATAGACATTTCTCCACAGAAGATATACAGACTGCCAACAAACACATGAAAGGATGCTCAACATCTTTACTCAGTAGAGAAATGCAAATCAAAACTACAATGAGATATCATCTCACACCAGTCAGAATGGCCATCATCAAAAAATCTAGAAACAATAAATGCTGGAGAGGGTGTGGAAAAAAGGGAACACTCTTGCACTGCTGGTGGGAATGTGAATTGGTAAGCCACTATGGAGAACGGTATGGAGGTTCGTTAAAAAACTACAAATAGAACTACCATATGACCCAGCAATCCCACTACTGGGCATATACCCTGAGAAAACCATAATTCAAAAAGAGACATGTACCAAAATGTTCATAGCAGCCCTATTTACAATAGCCCAGAGATGGAAACAACCTAAGTGTCCATCATCGGATGAATGGGTAAAGAAGACGTGGCACATATATACAATGGAATATTACTCAGCCATAAAAAGAAACGAAATTGAGCTATTTGTAATGAGGTGGATGGACCTAGAGCCTGTCATACAGAGTGAAGTAAGTCAGAAAGAGAAAGACAAATACTGTATGCTGACACATATATATGGAATTTAAGAAAAAAAAATGTCATGAAGAACATAGGGGTAAGACAGGAATAAAGACACAGACCTACTAGAGAATGGACTTGAAGATATGGGGAGGCGGAAGGGTAAGCTGTGACAAAGTGAAAGAGCGGCATGGACATATATACACTACCAAACGTAAGGTAGATAGCTAGTGGGAAGCAGCCGCATAGCACAGGGAGATCAGATCGGTGCTTTGTGACCGCCTGGAAGGGTGGGATAGGGAGGGTGGGAAGGAGACGCAAGAGGGAAGAGATATGGGAACATATGTATATGTATAACTGATTCACTTTGTTATAAAACAGAAACTAACACACCATTGTGAAGAAATTATACTCCAATAAAGTTGTAAAAAATAATAATAAAGTTAAAAATTTTTTAAAAAGAAGAAAAAAACCCCCAAGCAAACTAGGAATAGAAAAGGAACATACTGAAACTCATCAAGAGGGTCTACAAACAACCTATACCGACATTATATTTAACTGTGAAAAACTGAATGCTTCCTCTGTAAGATCAGAAACAAGGCACTGATATCTGCCCTCACCACTTTTATTAAATATATTAATGGAGGTTCTAGTAAGAAAGTAAAGCAAAAATAAATAAATACATAAATTTAAAAGTTAAATTTTTAAAACATTTATTTAAAAGATAAAAGGACTATTCCTACTACGTTGAATAGGAAGGAATATATCCTACTGAATGTTGAACAGTAATATATACTATTATATTAAATAAGGAAAAGTAAAACGGTATCTGAAGAGGAGATGATAATCTAAATGGAGAAAATACCAAGGAATCCACAAAAAGCTTGAGAAATAATATTAGTTTGTAAATGTTTTAGAGTACAAATCAACACAGTTTTATCAAATTATATATTAATAACAAATGTGTAGAAGCTTAAATAAAAATATGTGATGCCATTTACAACTGACCTAAATAAATACTTAAATATAAGCCCAATAAGACATTTATAGGTCCTCTATACTGAAAATTACAAAATGCTGATGAAGAAAAATGTAAAAGTCCCAAACAAATAGTGAGACATACCTTGTTCATGGATTAGAAAATACAACATAATAAAGATGTCAATTCTCCCCAAGTTAAGAGGCTTAACAGAGTTACTCTTAAAAGGCCCTCAAGGTTTTTGTGGATATAGACAAGCTTATTCTAAGATTTATATGGTAAGAAGAGGCTGAAGCATAGCTAAAACAATTTGTAAAGGAAGATTAAAATGGGAGGAATTCATCTACCCAATTTCAAGATTTTGCAGTAATGATGGAGGTTAGATACACAGATCAATGGAATGGAATAGAGAACCCAGAAATAGACTGACATAAATACATTTAACTTGTTTTTGACAGCAGTGTGAAAGCTATCAAGGAAGAATAGACTTTTCAAAAAATGGTACTGAAACAGTTGGACATCCCTCGACAAAAACAAACAAACAAAAAATGAACCTTAACCTAAACCTCCACACCTTACACAAAAATTAAATCAAAGTGGATCATAATCTTCAATGTAAAAGCAGGACATTTTGAGAAAAAAAAATAGGAGAAAATCTTTGGCATCTAGAACTACGTGAATAATTCTTAGACTTGACACCGAAAGTATGATCAATAAAAGCAAACATTGATAAATTGGATCTCATCAAAATGAGTTAAAAATGCTTCATAGAAGATCATTTTAAGTGGATGAAAACTCAAATTACACAGTGGGAAAACGTATTGGAAAATCCCACATGAGACAAATGACTTGTATCTATAATATACAAAGAACTCTCCAAACAACTTAAAAAAACCCAACTAGAAAATAGGCAGAAGACAGGAACAGACATTTCATGGAAGAGAATATACACATGGCAAAGAAGCAAAAAAGATGGCAAAAAAGATGCTCAACATCATTAGCCATTAGGGAAATGCAAATTCAGACCATAATGAGATATCAGAGAATAACGAAAATTAAAGTATAGTGACAACATCAAATGCTGGTGAGTACATAGAAAAAGGATCTCACATCACTGGTGGGAAAATAAAATGGTTTAGCCACTCTGAGAAACAGCTTGACAGTCTCTTTTAATCCTAAAAGTAGATTCACCCTACAACACAGTAATTGTACTCTTGAGCATTTATCCAAAAGAAACAAAAACTTCATTAAGTTCCCACAGCAACTTACACATAAATGTTCATAGCAGTTTTATTTATAACAGCCCAAAACTGGCCACTACCCAAATGTCTTTCAATGGATGAATGTTGAAACAAATTGTGATAAAATCTTATGATAGAATACTGCCGAGCAACAAAAAGGAACAAATTATTAATATATGCAAAAATTGAAATGAACTTCAAGGGAATGATGCCGAGGGAAACATTTTAAAAAGCCAATCTCCGAAGATGAAGTAATTCATGATGATATTTACATATTATTCTTAAAATAACAAAACTGTGGAGATGGAGAACAGATTAGAAGTTGCCAAGGGTTAGACATGGGGGTAGAAAGTACAGCGGGGGATCTTTGTGAGGTTTTTGTGGTCCCAGTACAAATAATACAGCAATCTTGGTTTTAACCCCGAAAGATGTTTAAAAGCAATTCCTAATAAGAGGTGTCCAGATATTTAGCAATGGCAGCAGATTAGAGGTATAGCTACCCAACATGACAGCTTCAAAACAGATGGTACTAATTCAATGCATATGTTAATTTTAAAAAGGCCAATCACAACACTTAGATGGTATATATCTTAACGATATTATTCTAAGGATCCAGCTATACCAGATGGACTAGCAGGGTTTTCTGTACATTCAATCTTATTTAAGACAGTTATATCTTATAATAAGACAGTTAAAAAAAGAAAAAGAAAAAGAAAAACAAACCAACTACAGTTGGATATTCTCATAGGAAGATGAGGTGAAAATATGTAGCAGCGGTTCGAAAGCTTAAGCAGTGGCACCTAAATTTGGCTGCACATTAGAATCATCTGAAGCACTTTTTAAAAACCCTCACACCAACAGTTGGTCATCCTAAACCAATAAAATCATTTTAAATCTCCTCAGAGGATGCCATTGTCTAGCCAGAAGTGAGAACCAGCGGACTAAGCTGAAGGGGATGTTTCTACAAAGATTTCTTAACAATAAGTTCTTTCACCCAATCAGATTTACCTTCCTGCAAAGGGGTAAAGAAGGCTAGATGTTGTCCATACTTGCTTAGCTTTCATTAGCACTTGTGACTTGCCCAAAACCTAGATCATGTTTCCCCTAAATTTCATGTGATTTCCTAAGTTTTTCAAATCCAGGGCTAAGGGGTTTGCCAGGATGAGATTTTAAGTGCTCACACAGGGGAAGTCCCTGGCAAACCAGGACAGAGGTCACTCTACATTGAAATGTAAAGCATCCTAAATAACCCTGCCACTGCCCCCAGATACTAGTCTGTGCCAACCAGTGGAGAAAAGGCATTCTCCATTACTACCACGGCAAATGCTGCTGTACTTGCCTTGGCTACTCCCTATCTTTTCCAGGCGTCTCTCCCCTTCACCTGCTGGTGGACGCTTTGGCAGCTGACAATGCAGATATTTTCAAACTTTAAGGTGAATAAAAATCATCTGGAGGGCCAGTTATAACAGAGATCACTGAGCCCCACTAGAGTTGCTCATTCCATAGGGCTGGGACAGGGCCCTAAAACTTGAATATCTGACACATTATCAGGGGACGCTGGTAAAGCTGGTCAGGTTGTTACCGAATGCACGTTCGTGTGTCTGAAGCACAGTGAGGCCAAACAAACCGAAAGGTTGGAGTCTGGAGCAGAGAAAGGTTTATTGCAGGATCGAGCAAGGAGAGGGGTGGCCCGTGTTCCAACAACCCTGAAATCTCCAAAGGATTTCAGCAAAGCATTTTTAAAGGCCACGTGAGGGAGGGATGTCCCAGGGAATGTGATCAGCTCGTGCACAATCATCTGACTGGCTGATGTCGAGGCCACAGGGCAGGTAACATTATCCATCCTTAGGTGCCAGGAGGTCTGGGGGCTGTGTGCTCATGATCATCAAAGAGTTAATTTCTTCCATTGGGTGGTGGTTTTTAGCATCTGAAAACTCAAGAAATATGTCTGAGATACTATTATCTGAGGACTTCAGAGAGGAACTACAGCAGAGGCTATGGGGGATGGGTCTGTCCTAGGAAGGCCCCATAGGGTACTGCTTGGTTACAAGGTGACCATACTTTGAGAACCACTGCTCTAGTGGCTTGGAATGTTAAAGTAATGGAAGAATCCCTTCCCAGATCTAGATTCTAGTATCACCAGCTATTTTGGTGAGGGGAAGGGTAAGTTTTGTCCTTGTTTGGACTTCTTGTTCATTTATACCAAAGCCTATTTGAGGCAGTGCACTCGGCAGTCCTGCAGATCTGTCTTTGGCTTCAACAGTGTTTGGAATGAACAGACCCAGGGACGCTCCTTGCTCCAGCCCCCGACCACACTCCAACATTTCTTCGTGTCGCAACCTTTGGAATCAGCCACTCAGCTATCCTCAGCCTCCAGGACAGGCCAACACCGTTTTTGGAGCTTAGCTCCTTATCACTGATCAACCACGAGTTCCCAGGTTCGTCAGAATTATTCCATCGAGGTGGAGGCCGCCATCCACCGCCTGTTCAACATGCATCTGTGGACACTTACCTCTCTCTAAGCTTCTATTTCCACAGCAACAGTGGGACTCTGGACAATGGGGGCCACATTTTTCGCCAACTGGCTGAAGAGAAGTGTGAGGGCGCCCAGCGACTCTTGAAAATGCAAAACAAGTGCTGCGGCCGCGCCCTCTTCCAGGATGCGCGGAAGCCTTCTCAAGATGAGTGGGGTAAAACCCAGGACACTGTGCAAGCCGCCATTCTTAGGGAGAAGAACCTGAACCAGGCACTATCGGATCTGCGTGCCCTGGGTCCTGCCCGCGCAGACTCTCACCTCTGTGACTTCCTGGAGAGCCGCTTCCTGGAGGAGCAGCTGAAACTCATCAAGAAGATGGGCAACCACCTGACCAACCTCCGCAGGCTGGCTGGTCCGCAGGCTGTGCTGGGCGAGTATCTTTTCGTGGAGAGCCGCTTCCTGGAGGAGCAGCTGAAACTCATCAAGAAGATGGGCAACCACCTGACCAACCTCCGCAGGCTGGCTGGTCCGCAGGCTGGGCTGGGCGAGTATCTTTTTGAAAGGCTCACGCTCGAGCACAAACAGGAGTCTCTGAAGTCCAGCGGCCTCTGAGGAGCCCCTCTGGCGTCAGAGCTTCTGCCCGAAGCCCAGCTCTGCAGCCACTAGGCAGCTTTGTAACCGCCCTGGAGCACTCTCCCAAGCCTTGGACCAAATGGAAACAATAACGCTTTTTGCAGAAGGAAAAAAAAAGCCTATTTGAAACACAAACAGAATAAAGAGAAAAAAAGAAATATATATATATATATATATATATATATTCATGTTCTTTTAACATATGAATTGCCCTACTTTATCTGTGTGAAATACGTTTGTTCCCGTTATTGGGCTGGTTCTCAAGCTTTGCTGCTCGTATGAATTACCTAAAGAGCTCTTTTTTTTTTTTAGTATTAAATATTTTTTTAATTAGTTTCTGCTTTATAACAAACTGAATCAGTTATACATATACATCTGTTCCCATATCCCTTTCCCTAAAGAGCTTTTAAGAGAAACTTTGGTGTCTGGGTCCCAGCCCCAGAGATTTTGATTCAGTAGGTCTAGGGAGGAGCCTGGGCACGGGGAGGTCTCAGAGTTCCCCAGGTGATTCTAATATGCAGCAACTTTGTGAACCACCTCTTGGCTTCAATCCAGCTAGTGATCAGATATTAAATCTAAGACACATGGGCTAGTGCGTGAGCTCTGCTGCTAGGCGTGTTCCATTTTCTTCCTCCTGGAAGATTCGTGCCAGGGAAAATGATTGATAGTTGTGTTACTTCTCTGAAATGGATAGAAATTTCCAATTAGCGTGAACAGGGGAGGGTGAATGGGTGAATGCAATAAGGTGTATCATTTATGTATTTCCCTATGTGTATGGCTAGAAGCTTTTGCAACTGACGTCTGCCCTACTTTTCATGCGAATGGTAGTGCTTGTCCTCCTAATGCAGCTGTAAACTTTATAAGCCCATAGGTAGACAGCATCACAAAATATTTACCCCTCCCCACTGGCCCACTCTCAAGCTTCACTCCCCTTCCCCAATACACAAATGTACATCAGTGTGCTTGAGACCAACATCAACATACTGACCGTCAATTCTTCTACTTTGCAGCTTCCCTCTTATCAGGAGGTGTCAGCATTTAGTGCCCAGAGGAGGCATTTCCAGTCATCTCAGCTTAGAGGTCAAATATCCAAATATCCAAAGTAAAAAAGGTTAAAGAAAAGAAGAAGAAGAAGAAAGCAAGGAAGAAAAGAAGGAAACAATTTTCTTATCTCATAGTAATAAGGCAGTTTTCCTTAAAAAAAAATAAAGACTTAAGCCTTAAATTCTCTTTCCTAATCAAAATGTGCTTTTCCGTCTTTAGACTATTCCTCTTATATCCTGTATTATTCATGATGTTTAATTCTTGAAATAGCACATGGCTGAAAACAGAAGCTAACCTCTTGTCCACTATGAATTAAATCTTCTTTTCCTAGGACCCGTCTACAATGTACAGTTTGGGGTTTGCCAACATAATTATTTTCTCTGAAATAAGGTACAGCATTTTGCCTTTTCAATATATAGTTATACAATACATTGTTAACACAACATAGTTAATATAGTCAATACAACTATAACACACATGATATGATGCCACTTTGGTGATTTTCTTCATCCATGTAATTCTGAAATTTGACAGTATAGTTTTCATATTCTAATGAGCTGAGTATTACCTTTGCAAGGATAGAAAAATAAAATAAATTCATAATATTCTTGTGTGGTTTGCCCCTGGGGTGGATTACCATAATGGGGGCATATTTGAGCCTTTCTCCAAGTCATTAAAAAACCTCCAGCGAGTAGCCCCTTGTCCTCTCCAGGAAACTGCGGGAAGGTATCTTTAATCACAATAATCCTGGGGGGAGAAATCTCGGAAATAAGACATCTGCTTCTGTGCCTTGTTGTTTTGCAGAATAGCAATGATTGCTTTAGCAGCTTCTATTGCCATATGTGTATAGTAAGTAAATGAACATAAAATTGAATGAACGCATAAAAGAAGGATAAACCCACCCAGTTTAACAAATCCACTCTCTCACCTGCTGTGCCCTGAAACGTGAAAGAAAGAATCACGGGATCATAAGGATTCATAAAGTAACAGTCTCTGTTAACAATATTGACAGGAGGTATAAGGATGATTTGTCTGATGTGGGACCAACAGCTTAACTGCTTAATTCTTTTTTTTAAGGGCAAATCATTCATTTATTGTTTAAAGATTGCAAGACAACATCCGAATTTTTGTAGCACAACTTAAATGTTTTACTTTTTTGATAAAGCAGAGTATAATAGAAAAACAATTAGTTTCCAGTAATATCTATATTTCTATTCAGAATTAAGTCTTCCACAGACATGTAACCTGGAAACAAAAGCCTGTTCCAATAAGCAAAGCTTCAACAGAGCGGCTACTTTTCGGGCCAGGGAAAGGTTCATCCCTATAGGATGATGATGTGCTGTGTAAAATGGCTGCAAGGTCACAGCCTTGAGGGCGTTGGAAGTCTGTTATCCTATTCCACATTAAGTAGTTTGGTGAACTTCAAATGACCGTTCGTCTGCAACCAAGCTGCCAACCTTTAACTGATATTTCAAACAGGTAAAAAATAAATGAAAAGAAATCCCTACACTGATGTTCCTCGATTTACACTGTTAAATGGTTCATTAACATGTAATTCTGGCTAAGAATTACATTTGAGACTCCTTGCTCAGATTTTGGTTAACAGTACTAATCTTTAGAAATTCAAGTTCTTATTAATCAATAATTTGTCAGCTAGGATACATTCAGGCATCAGCTGCAACTACAGAATAGGTGCACTGCCTCAGCGCTTTGGAAAGACATAATCTACAACACTACTAGCAGACAAAATATCTGTTACTAGACAGCATATGTGCAGTACAGCAAGACAAAAACATATATTCATATGTGCCGCGGACCAGCCGGAGAAAGAGGATTTCACCGGCCAGGGTCAGAAGGGACGGGGTAAGGAACTGAAGTAGCACCGACGAATGGGGTCAGAAGGACCAAGACAACTGATGGTTGCAAGGCAAGTTTTATTATGCTACGGTTGCAGATTATATAGACTAGAAATGGAAGGTTGCCAGATGGTGGTTTACATTATCTATAGACTGTCTTGGCTCAAGGTTAACTTCCCTGGGAGAAAACCCATAAGCCCAGAATCATCCAAAATAACCTGCATGTGCAAGGGGGAGACAGCTTTGCTTGTCTCATTTTACATTCTTTCTGATTTCTGGGCCCTGGTGATTTATCTCCCATGGAATGGAACAAGGAAGGGAACAAGTAGGGACAGTCCCTTCGAGCAGCAGCGGCATGCCTGGCATGTCCATAGCCTGATCTCAAGGCTGACTGTTTCCCTCAGTTCCCCCTTTTTTATTTTTTAATTTTTGCTGCAAAATAATTCCATGAAGCGTAGTGCCGAGAGTAGTATATTGTTGCATGAGGATACGAAACAGACATGAGAAGATTATTATCAAAAATAGGCAAATTATGGCCAGGGTAATAAATCCTGACAACCCTCCAGTAATCCACGACTGAGGGTTTAACCACTTTAAATGGTCCAGTAAAGTTTTAATTACATCTTCTTGCCAAATATCATCAAGATGTGCATTTTGCATATCCTGAATTTCAGCATTTAATTTCTTAAGGTCAAGACTAATATTATTATCTGACCAAACACTCAGCAGATGCATTTTTACTTTTTCCCATTCCCAAATACAGTCATTGTACTTGTAAGGAGTAACACAAATCCATGTATACTTTTCATGACAAGCTAAACGCATCCTCAATTTTAATGCTGCCATCTGATCTCCAATCCCCCAAATTGCGTTTTTAAATTCATCTAACTTGTTATTCATCTGTAAATCTATGTGACTTTGTAAAGATAAAGCAAGACTGGTATTTTGAGATAATTGATTAGCAAAGTGAGCATGATTAATACTCTGTGAAAGAGCAAGACAGGCAGTAGCCGCGGTAGCAGACAGAGCAGCCAAGGCAAGTAAACTTACTATTAGCCACCCAATAAAGTGTCTCCTTCTCTGCAAGGCTTTAGAGAGTTCCACCCATGCCTGTACTCCAGTATCTTCCTACCAAGGTTCTCTCAGATGTACAGGCACCATAACATATATGGGTTACTTTAGTATAAGCACAGATTGTGTTCCTGCAGAAGGGAACACACAACTGTAAAAATACAATGAACACAGCTAATATTATATCCTCCTTTGGAAGAATTACCAATGCTAATAGAACCAATCAAAAGTGTATATGGAGGAGCAACACAAGTTATAACAGGTGTATTGGAATAAGTTAGAGCTAGTTTCCATATACCCCAGTTCTTTTGAAATGCGATAAACCTATCTATGACGGGAATACAAGAGATAAGAATTTACCCCTTGGTATAATCTATAGTACACCATATTTGGTTATTATTCCAAGATGCATTGCAACATTCAAAATTGGATCCAGGAAAGTTAATGGTCATAAAAGGAGGAAATGGATTTTTTGATTTTCTCTTAAGAATAGTAACCATATGTCCAGCCATAAGTATCCCTTGTCCTCCAAGTAAACGCTTCATACACAAATAATTTCCTGAATCTTCACCTGTAACCTTGGCTATAGTAATAGCGGAATCCCTAAGTGGTGAGGCGTATGAGATTTGACCTCTAATATTAATAGGTTGCCCCTTTTTATAGCAAATGATGGTATCCTTAAGATCCTCTCGTCGGCTGGTAGCCGGGCATGTAAGAGTAATGTTGGTTCCTGTAAAACGAAGGATGCCTGGAGAGCCTGATAAACTAATTGATTGATCCATTCCCTCATAAACATCTGTATGCTCATAACTAATAGCCTTTACACATCCAGTTTCCAGATTCAATGGGCTAAGACAGACAGGATAGGTACTAAACCAGTTAGTATAATTTACAGACATATTGATTTGTTTTATATTCCCAATAAGAGGCCCATAAACAGTATCATTGTAAAATACAGGAAACTCTGCTTCAGACCAAGATATGGGTTTTAATAGTGGAGGATCAGGTACATAGGCCCAGTAAGTTGCTGCATTAACAGAGGGAACACATGAAATGGTTGCCAACATAGCCAAAAATAAAGTCACAGGTGTAACAGGATTATTCTGTTGTTTCACTAACTCTAGAGCTCGTGAAACCAATTGTTTAATTTGTCCCCAAGTTGGAACATCACTCCTTTGAGTCGTCCTGGCAAGTGGTCTCCTCTTCTTCTTCTTTTGCTGAATCAACACTGTCAAATTTTCGGGAGAGATGCAGAGCTTCTTCATCTTCTGAACTAGTTGTGAGCTGTGGCGAGCCATCTATTTGCTTGACTAAGCAAGCGCTCAGGAAGCCAGAGAGGTCCAGGAGCTGATCTGGGAAATATACACACGTGACCACGTCCCCAAATCAACACAGGATCAGGACCACGCCAAGTGCTGGTTAGCGGATCTTTCCCGAGGACCTCCAGAGACTGAAAGGCCAATCTTGGCTCAGCCACCAACCTTTCCCCTGTCAACAGTGAGAAAATTTAAAATAAACAGAGCATGATTTATAAGGTTATGTAGTGTTGTTCTATATAATTCCCCCATTTTTATTTTTTCAATAGTTAGCTTTAAAGATCTATTTGCACGTTGTATAATACCTTGTCCTTGAGGGTTACATGGAATGCCTGTAATATTGGTAATTTGTAATGAATTACAAAATGTTGCAAAGCAACACTAGTGTAAGTGCGCCCATTGTCTGTTTTAATAATTTTGGGAAGGTTCATGAAAGCAAAACAGTGTAATAAATGAGTGATGACATGTTTAGTAGCTTCTCGGGTCTGTGCTGTAGCACAGAGGAAACCAGAATAAGTATCAATAGTGACATGAACAAACTGTAATTTCCCAAAAGACGGGATATGAGTAACATCCATTTGCCATAAATGACTAGGTAATAATCCACGAGGATTAACACCATAATGTGGAACAGGAAGGTGAGGTAAGCACTGTGGGCATTGCTTAACAATTTGTCAGGGCAGCTTCACGAGTAAGGGAAAATTGTTTGCGTAATGTAGCTGCCGACTGATGGTGTAAAGCATGCGATTGTTGTGCTGCTTGTGAAGCAGTTTGATCATAACTTACCATAATATGAGGGTGTCCAGGACATGGACCATGAGTATCAACAGTATGAAGATAATGAATGCAATACCTTAGCCATTCTTGACAGCATGACGAACGGAAAGGAGGAGGACGGTAAATTGGGATACGTCCTGCTTTAGGGAAAAGAGATTGAGGAGGAAGAGTAACTTTAACTTTATTTTTGGGAGGAAAATGCACAGGATAAAGATCACGTTTAGATCGAGTTAAAACATCTGCAGTCCCATTCATTTTAGACAATGGACCAGACAAGTTAGAATGAGCACGGATATGCAGAGCTGCAACAGGACCATCGTGGGAACGAATAAGCTGTTGAAGCAAACGAAAAGACGATGATAATTCAGGGTCATTAGTATATCCTCTGGTCGCAGTCTCCAGAAGAAATAATAAGCTAATAAGATATTTACTATCAGAAAACAAATGAAAAGATATAGAAGGCAAATGTTTAAAAGCCATAATGACAGCAAACAGTTCAACACGTTGAGCTGAAGTCAAGGAAGTTTGTTTAATGAGTTTTGTTCCATCGTCAATGATTACAGTAGCCACTCCTGAAGAAGAACCGTCTGTAAAAAACCAAAGGTACATGAGGAATAGGCTGTTGCCTAATTATAGAAGGAAAGATATAAGAGTTAAGTTTGCTGAATTGGATCAATTTATCAGCAGGCTAATGGCATTCCAAGGTACCTGAAAATCCTGCAAGAACAAGACCCCATTCATTACTATGTTGAAAAAGCCAATTTTGTTGACTAACTGAATAAGGGATAATAATTTGAGAAGGTTCTAGACCTATAAGTTGTAAGCATCTAGTTCTACCTTGCATTATTAACTTAATAATAAGTTCATAATAAGGGTTAATAACTTTAGAGGATGGAGTTTTCATATGAATCCATTCAATAATTCCAACAGTTTGCCATAAGATGGCAGTAGGCACATGAGGTGTTGGACAAGCAACTAAAGACATGGGCAGGTGAGTATGTATTCGAGTTAACTGTGCAGAGCTGATAGCTCTATTAACTATTTGGGAAGCTTGAAATCCTCTGGAGTCATAGAGCGTGAAGTAGAAGGATCTGAGTCACCTTTACGAATATCAAGTAAAGGCTCTAACTGAGCAGTAGGAAGTTCTAAGGAAGGCCTTAGCCAATTAATATCTCCAAGTAATTTTTGAAAATCATTTCATGTTTTTAAATTATCAACTCGAATTTGCAGTTTTTGAGGCCTAATGGTAGAGTTATCAATATATTTTCCCAAATAGAAAAATGGAGATTGTCTTTGAATTTTTTCTGAGGCAATGACCAAGCCAAATGATTGTAAGGATTGTTGTAAAAATTGAGAAGCAGTCTCTAATCAAGAAATATTGTCAGTGGCTAAAAGTATATCATCCATATAATGTATGAGAAATAACACTGGAAACCTTTTTCTCACAGGAGTTAAGGCCTGAGCCACATATATTTGGCATAATGTAGGACTATTTGCCATGCCCTGAGGCAATACTTTCCATTGACATCTCCTCATGGGTTCCTTAAACTTTAAGGAAGGCAAGCTAAAAGCAAAATGTTTTCTATCTTCAGGAAACAAAGGAATAGTGAAAAAACAATCTTTAAATCTATAACTAAAAGATGATAACTGTGTGGTATGGCTGTTGGAGAGGGTAGGCCTAGTTGAAGAGCTCCCATTATTAGCATAGTTTTATTAACAGCTCTTAGACCCTGTAATAACCTCTATTTTCCAGACTTTTTCTTGATAATAAAAATAGGAGTATTCCAAGGACTATTGGAAATTTCTAAATGCCCTAATTGTTCCAGTACTAACTGTTCTGCAGCTTCTAATTTCTCCTTTGTGAGGGGCCATTGGTCCACCCATACAGGGTCATCACTCAGCCAAGTAATTGGACCAGCAGTGAGTGGAGGAGAATCCAAGGCCCCGAAGAAAAACCCAAACCTTGTCTATCACTTTTTATTTTCACATCAATAGGATGGACAGTTCCTTTTTGATTTGTTCCCAGCCCTTTTGTGGGAAGAAATCCTTGATCCAACACCATATTAGAGACGTGAGAATTTGGACTATAAAGTAATACTCCCATTTCTTTTCATATATCTTGGCCCAAGAGGTTTAAAGGCAGCCCAGGCAAAACATAAGGCTAGAAGTATCCTGAATGGCCCTCACTATCTTGCCATAATAATAACTGACTACTTTGCATAGGAGAACTCTGTCCTATTCCTTGAAGTTCTGTAATAATAGGACTAACGGGCCAATGTTTAGGCCAGTGCATCTGCGTCATAACAGAGACATCAGCTCCAGTGTCTAAAAAACCTGAAAAAACCTTTCCATTCATGGTTCATTTCATTTCTGGACGTTCTTTCCCTATCTTCTGAATCCAGTAGGCAGCACTAGATGATCCAAAAGCCTTTGTTTCTCTCTTTTGATGTTGTAAAATTTGTCCATGAGGTACAAAGGGCAAAAGTAGCAATTGTGCAATTTTATCACCAGGAGAAATCGTTATTATATTTTTAATAGTTTGTGCCATGATTTTTATTTCTCCTTCGTACTCAGAGTCTATGAGTCCTGGCATAATAGTTAAACCCTTCATGGCGACACTACTTCTTCCCAATAACAGTCCAATCAAACCCTTGGGTAAAAGTCCACAGATGCCCATAGAGAGGGCCTGAGGACCCATTGCAGGAGTTAATACATATCGGGCGGAGGTACTGAGGTCCAGTCCTGTGCTTCCTGCTGTTGCTCTGGAGAGCGAAGATATTGTATGTTTTTGTTTTTGGTTAATGTCTGATTGATAGTTTGAGGAGGATACGCAGACGTTGCCCCTATTATTTGTTGGGGCCGGGGAAGGCCCCGGGAGGAGTTTCCCGACAGTGGTGTCCCATCCCTGTGGGCCACTGAGTGACAATCTCGTGCCCAACGTTTTCCCCTATTGCATTTAGGGCATAAACCAGGGATTTTCGGACCATCTGGAGGTTTTTGAGTAGGGAAGGAAGGAGCAGGGTTACAATGAAAAAATCCACATTCTCCAGCAAAATGACCTGCCTTTCCACATTGAAAACTAGTCTTTGTTCTCTTTTGATTGTTTTTAAACCCCACTTTAGTTAATGCTGCAGCCATAGCAGCACCCTGTATATAAGCAGGCCCAATGTCTGCACAAAGGCGAATATAATCCTCCAGTGTTCCCCGTTTTCTCCAAGGTCGAATCGCAGCCTGACCTGCATTATTAGCGTTTTCAAAAGCAAGTTGCTTAACTACAATTGTACCAGTGAGTCCATCCACAATGAGTCTCCCCACCGCCTGTAACAATCTATCTACAAAATCAGCATATGGTTCATCAGGTCCCTGTCTCATTTGTGAAAGATCCTCAGTTTTGTGTGTAGAAGGTAATTTCCTCCAGGCTTGTAATGCCAAATGATTTATTTGAGGATAAGCAACAAAGGTATAAGTTAGTTGATCTTGTAAAGAAATATATGGTCCTTCCCCAATCAGCATATGATAATCCACCGGAATATCATGGGTAGCATTCTTTTCTGCTTGTTCAGCAGCCCGTTCATAAAAATCAAACTTCCATATTAAATAATCTCCACCATTTAAACAAGCTCGTGCAATAGACTTCCAATCAGCGGGGGAAAGAGCTTCTCCTGCAATAGTGTCAACCATAGCAGTAGTAAAAGGAGCAGTGAGCCCATATTGAGCACAAGCAGATTTTAAATCTTTCAAAACTTTAAAAGGAAGAGCCTGATGCTCCCTAATAGCCTGTTGAGGATGATTAGGATCAGGTCTTTCTATGACAGGACAACAGAAAATAGGATCTTCTCCTCGTTTTATTGCTGCTTATACAGCACGTTGCAAGAGACTGAGCATTTTTACAGATGTAGATTTTTGAGGAAGACAGTCCTTACTAATTTGCAGCTTTTTCACTGACTTATCTGTCATAGCCATTAGAAAATCATCCTCAGGATGATTCTCTCTTTTATGTTTTTTTTTCTCTCTCTTTTATGTTTAAAAGCCTCATCGGTTAAGTCAAAATGTTCCTCTTCATCTGAAATATTTAAATTAATTAGCTCTTTCGGTTTAGGAAGTGGCGACACAGTAGCTGATAATACAGTCTTGTCTTCTGTCAGAGGCTTATGTTTTTCTGACTTTACATTCAAATCAACACTATCATGAGAAAAACCTAAACATATTTTTATCAGATTCCACAAACTAAATGTAACAACAGCAGTATGAGTAGGCCCTCGAGACTCATAATAATTTTTTAAATCTTCTCCAACTTTCTGCCAGATTTCTGTCACAGAGCCGCCATCAGGAAACCAGGGAGATACATCATGGATATGCTGCAAAAATTCAGTCAACTGTGAGGTAGAAACTTTATTACCCCGAGCTATAAGCATCGAAAGTAAAACCTGAGCAAATAATTCACGCTCCTTTGAGCCCTTTTGCCCCATCTTATTTTACTTCTGACTGTTGCCTTATGCCTCTATTAGTTTCACTTTTACTCGTGGCCACACATATTTTGCATAAGGGTTCTCTTACCTGCACTTTCTTTTCCTTTTAATTGCCTTCATGCTTCAGGTCCCTGTTCGGGCACCACTTGCCATGGACCAGCCGGAGAAAGAGGATTTCACCACCCAGGGTCAGAAGGGACGGGGTAAGGAACTGAAGTAGCACCGACGAATGGGGTCAGAAGGACCAAGACAACTGATGGTTGCAAGGTAAGTTTTATTATGCTACAGGTGCAGATTATATAGACTAGAAAAGGGAAGGTTGCCAGACGGTGGTTTACATTATCTAATGACTGTCTCGGCTCAAGGTTAACTTCCCTGGGAGAAAACCCATAAGCCCAGAATCATCCAAAATAACCTGCATGTGCAGGGAGGAGACAGCTTTGCTTGTCTCATTTTACTTTCTTTCTGATTTCTGGGCCCTGGTGATTTATCTCCCATGGAATGGAACAAGGAGGGGAACAAGTAGGGACAGTCCCTTCGAGCAGCAGCGGCATGCCTGGCATGTCCGAAGGTGCTCTCAAGGCTGACTGCTTCCCACACATATGTTGGCTTGTTTAAGCCTCAAGCCCTCGATCCTTTGTTGAAATACAATAATTTCATTCCTATGGTTTTCAATACCAAAAACTCAACCTCCAGGAGGGTTAAAGTCTAATTTGTACTCCAAACCAAGTAGCAGTGCAGTTCGCTACTACTGAGGCTGAATCCATAAAGACTTCAAGACCACGACCAGAAGACAAGTTATTATATATAATACCCTAGAAGGCCTGAAACATAATTATCATATACATAGCTGGTCCTTCAGAACTTTTTACCTATAACATGTTTTTTGATGAAAGTTATTTAATGTACTGGAGATAACTGTGAATTACTGATCAAATATTTGAATACTTATACTTACCTGGAATTTCATTTCTGCTGAAAGAAAAAGGAAGAACAGGACTCACCTAAAAAAAAACAAACTTTAGAAATGAAAGTAAACATCTTATCACACACTATCACTTTTGGAAGCAGCATAGAGGGGCAGTCAACAGTAAAACACTGGTGAAATAGGACAAAACTCTAGGCCAAAAATCCATTATTATTATCATCCGTGACAGTACCACAACTGTGCCCTTCATAATTAATAAGCACTCCTAAGAGTCTTCATTTGGCACCAGATGATGTGTTTAAGAGAAACACTCTGGGAGGTTTTGAATCAGACTTGGTTTTTTGTTAGCCAAGTTACAGGAGAATTTTTAAAGTGGGGGGAAGGGAAGAAGGAAACGGACCAGAAAAAGGATTGAAGCCATCATCTACAAACCAACAAAGCACTGAGAGTTCCAAACGTTATGTCAGACACTAAAATGACTGATACAGGCTCAAATGGTTTATAAAACCTAGAAAAAGACTACACCAGCAAAGTCCCCATTTATCTGTAGAGTTCAGAAACTAAAACAAGGAATATTTCAGCTTAACACCTTATCTCAAGAGAATCATATACACTTCACATGAATAAAAATACCTGAAACCAAACATTTTTAAAAGCTCCAATACCCAAAATAGAAAGAAAAAAATTAATTCAGAAGACTCAATCCATCCATGATAATCACAAAATGGCTGGGCAATCTCTATCTCCCTTCCACACTAACCATCCATCCCCTGGAAGACCAAGGGAGATCAGACCTTCCAGACTTACCTTCCAGACCTTCCAGACACCTGGCTGCAGCAAAATTCGATGGAATCTCCTTGTGGAACAGCAGTTTCCCATCTCTTGTGTCTCTCCCTGTCATGATCATGCAGGAAGCAAGTCTGGCTGTGCTATTTCTTATCATTGTGTGTCACCCATCTGCAACATGATATTGAAAAAGTAGTTCCCCTTCCCCCAGAAGGTTGAGGCTCAGCTACAGGGGTAATTCTCCTGGGCACACAGTCATTATTTAGGCCGACTCGGTGACTTCAACAGGCTTAATCATGTCATCAGGTTTGTTGCCAGCTGCATAATGCTCCCACATCTGTAGATAGAGCCGCTCTAGTTCCATCGTGTATTGTCTGGTGTTGAACAGAGGGCTAGATGTTCTCTGCTTCCAGACTTTGCCACGAATTTTCTTCAGGTATTCTACATCAGTTCCCAGTTTCACAGCTATCTCTTCATATTCTTGTCTATTTTTAGCAATCAGCTCAAGACAGCCTAAACAAGTGAGCTGGGAAGCTGCAACTCGGGAAGCAAGAGTCTCTCCTGGCAGAGTCACCATGGGGGTCCCTGCCCAAAGGACGTCCATCCCTGTGGTGTGTCCATTACAGAGTGGAGTGTCCAAGCAGACATCAGCCAGCTGGCCTCTCCGAACATGTTCCTCTTTAGGAGCAACAGGGGAAAAAATGATACGGTTCGGGGGAAGGCCCATATTTTGTGCGTACTGTTGAATATTAGCTTCTCCTGCTGCTGGAAAACGCAACAGCCACAGTACACTATTGGGAACACGCTTCAGAATATTTGCCCACATCTGCAAAGTAGATGGGTCAAGTTTGTATAACTGATTAAAGTTACAGTACACAATGGCATCTTCTGGTAACCCGTACTGAGAACGTGTGGTTACAATAATGGTACGGGGAACCTCCTCTCCAGTGGCAGCCTTATTGTTGATCAGGGTAGTTGCCAGTCCATTGCTAATACTGAATCCATTAATTGTAATCTGAATTTGTCCTCTGTTAATCATTTCAATAACTGCTTCTGCAACAGTATTCATAGGAATGACAGGCATATTAAGAGTTGTATTACTGCTGTCTGCATTGTCTTCTCCATCAGGACATTTCATCTTGACTATTTGCACATCTGATAGACTATCAAGAAATGCTTGGAGGTCGATGCCATTCAGCACAATCCGATTGTCATAAATGTGCCCATTGGACTTAAAATCGATGACGGCTTTTTTCTTCAGGTGAGGAAACATATTAGCATGATCACCAATAAAGAAAGTATGGGGCATATAAGCCAGTTTCTCAGAATACTGCTCAGCAACTTCAGCAGGTGAAGTTTCCTGATCAGTGATGATATAATCCATGAAAAGCGTGCCACTAGTCCCAGGGTACCCCAGCCACATTGCCTGAATAGGAGCTGGCCTGAGAGCAAAGAGTTCATTTCGAGCACCCCTGGTATAACCATTCAGATTTACGAGGATGTGTATACCATCTTGATGGATGCGATCAGCTGCTTTCCCATTGCATGGAATCTGAGAAAGATCAATGAAATGATTGGCTTCTGCCATCACCTTCGCTCGGAAGTTTGTGCCATCATGTGGGCTCAGGCCATAACAGAATATCTCAAATTTATCAGGATTGTGCATGCCTGGAATAGACTGCATAAGATGAGAAGTAGGATGATTCCCAAAGTCAGAACTCACGTATCCTACACGCAGTCGACCATCACTGAGCTTCAAGTCTTTTGGATGTTCATACGGTGGTTTATGAAGGACACTTATATTAGCCAAGCAGAGGTTCCCATGCCTCTCAGCAATAGCCTTCCTGAAGCCATGAGAAAGAGGATAGAGCATACTATGATGAGGCTGCACAGAAGGCAACCTATTCCTCTCCAACTGGTCAGCCACAATGCTGACCAACTTCTTCATTCGCTCATCATAGTCTGTCCAATCACAGACAACCTGCAGGCAATGAGCCAAATTACAATAAGCGTCAGGAAAGTCAGGTTGAAGCTTCAGAACAGTGCGATAAGAAGCAATTGCTTCTGGAATATTCCCTGAATCGTGGTGAATGGAAGCCAGATTGCTGTGGGCATCCGCAAATGCAGGGCTGATCTGAACGGCACGAGTATAACACTGCAAGGCTCCCTGAACATCCTGCATCTCCCGTAGGGTGTTTCCCATATTGCAGTAGGCATCAGCAAAGGTAGGACTGATTCGAATAGCCTCCTTATAATGCATCAGAGCTTCGTGCAGTTTTCCCTGCTGCTTCAATACACTTGCTAAATTTGAATGGGCATCAGCAAAGTCTGGGCAGAGCTCTAATGCTTTACGATACAAGCGAACTGCCTCTTCACTGTTTCCCTGTTCTCCTTTGATATTGGCTAGGTTATTCAGAGAGTCTGCATGGGTGGGACACAGCCGGAGAGCTGTATGATAACAAGCTTCTGCTTCAGCAACACTGCCCTTCTCTTTGAGTGCGTTTCCTAGGTTGCAGTAAGCATCAGGGAAATGTGGTTGCAATTCAATAGCTCGCCTGTAGGTGTCTATTGCCAGATCCATCAGGCCTTGCTCATAGTATACACAAGCCAGGTTGCCATGTACCACTGCATGATTTGGACTCAAGCTTAGGGCACAAAGGTAAGCTGCCACAGCTCTGTCAAAAATCCGTGCCTCATTGAAGACATTTCCTAAATTGATATAAGCATCCAGAAAATTGGGGTCAAGGGTGACAGCCTTTTCAAAGTGATGAATTGCAAGCCAAATCTCCCCTTGTGCATTGAAAACACAGCCAAGATTACTCCAAGCTACTGCAAAGTTCGGTTGCGTCTCAATTGCTTTCAAATAACATGCCTTGGCTTCTTCTAAGCCACCCAGGGCTTTGAGCAGGTTCCCCAGGTCACTGCGAACACAGTACAAATAAGGATTGTACTGAAGAGCAGAGACGTAAGCTTGTACTGCCCCTTCCATGTCGCCTGCTGCTACCAATGCGGCTGCCAGGTTAATATAACCATCGATGAAATCTGGTTTGAGACGCAATGCATGCCGGTAATGCTCAGTTGCTTCCTGCAACTGCCCTCTTTCCTTGTACACATTCCCCAAATTCGAATAGGCTTCTGCCAGAAGAGGGTTCTGTTTAATTGCCAGAGTACTAAAGTGGGCAGATCTGTCCAGCCTTCGACACTGTAAGTGTAGAGATGAAAGTAATAAAAGTACACCAGTATTGCCTGGCTCTTGTCTCCAGAGCTGCATGCAGTGTCTCTCAGCTGTCTCAAAATCTCCTGCCTGATATTCTCGATGTGCCAACTCAGCTAACCCTTGGAAGGAAAGCATACATTTCGTTGGTTCTGTGCTGTCGGCCACGTTGCCCACGGAAGACGCCATCTGGAGCTTCTGGAGAGAGTGAAAAAAGGGGGTAATTGAGTCCCGCTGCCGCCACTACTGGCAAGAATGTTTCTAGAGGTAGCAAACACGAGCGCAGCAGCCGTACTGCTGCTTAAGCGGCGGCAACGGTTACAGGCACCGAACCTTAGGAACTCTGGTTGGCCATCTACCTCTCATGCTCTTGAAATCTTAATTCTTAACCCTGCCCTCTTCCACCATTTTTCTGCTAATCAGGGAATAAAAATTACCTATCCATTTGCCTTACAAGAAATCAAAAGTCAGTAGTCCAAACACTTTTTAAAATATTGTTTTCTGTCCAGTTGGAAATGAGATACATGATTGACTTTTCTTCATCATTCATATAGTCAACGTGGAAAACATTAGGGCCATGAATTTCAATACAGTAAGATGAGAAAATTTTAAATTGGCCTTCCCAAACCACTAATAAGTAACCGATGTTGTATATGATGCTAAAATCTTAGAGACTGAGTTTGATATTTTAAAAGTTCTGAAAACATTAGCTAATTTCTCCTCATCAAATTTCTCATGACTCAAACCTGAGTGTTACTTTTTAAAAGATAAATTTATTTATTTTTATTTATTTATTTTTATTTTGGCTGCATTGGGTCTTCAGTGCTGCGTGCAGGCTTTCTCTAGTTGAGGTGAGCGGGGGCTACTCTTTGTTGTGGTGCCGGGGCTTCTCATCACAGTAGCTTCTGTTGTTGTTCCACAACTCTATGGGTTCCTTTTTAGGTCCTACGAAGAACCCTAGAAATTAGTTCATGTAATTATAGGTTTTTGCAAAATTGTCAAAAGTGAGATATTTTAACTTCCATCAGGTAAGACCAGCGTCTATTTCTTTGCCAATTTTCCTTCTATCATAGTCCGCTATGTTGGATCATATTGGATTGGTCACAGGCTTTTTTGAAACCTGGCTAAGGAGATGTTTTAAGTGAGGCTATTATGTGATTTTCAGACACCACCATATGTAATTGACTATATAATATCCCATTACAGGAATAACTTCCAGTACTCTTACTGACTACTCTACTGACTTAACTAGCACAAGACACAGAAATGTAAGGACAAAAACCACCTTACAATATAGCCATGTCTTGCACTTCACAGCTCTCAAAGCATGTGCATTTGAAGAAGAAAAAAAGAACTGAAAAGTATAAAACCAGAAGTTATTCTGTGGAAAATTATTTCAATCATCAGGCATGTGAAAGATAAGTCAAAGATTCAGTTTTCTTCAATGCTTAGTCAAAACGGACATTTCCTTCTGTCAAGAATATACTCCAGGGCTTCCCTGGTGGTGCAGTGGTTGAGAGTCTGCCTGCCGATGCAGGGGACACGGGTTCGTGCCCCGGTCCGGGAAGATCCCAAATGCCGTGTAGCGGCTAGGCCCGTGAGCCATGGCCACTGATCCTGCATGTCCGGAGACTGTGCCCCGCAACGGGGAGAGGCCACAACAGTGAGAGGCCAGCATACCGCAAACACAAAAAAACAAAAAAACAATAAACTCCAGGGGCTTCCCTGATGGCACAGTGGTTAGGAAGCCACCTGCCAATGCAGGGGACACGGGTTCGAGCCCTGGTCCGGGAAGATCCCACATGCCGCGGAGCAACTAAGACCATGTGCCACAACTATGGAGCCTGTGCTCTAGAGCCCGTGAGCCACAACTACTGAGCCTGCGAGCCACAACTACTGAAGCTTGCGTGCCTAGAGCCCGTGCTCTGCAACAAGAGAAGCCACTGCAATAAGAAGACTGCACACCGCAACAAAGAGTATCCCCCAGTCGCTGCAACTAGAGAAAGCCTGCGCACAGCAACGAAGACACAACACAGTCAAAAATAAATAAATAAATAAATAAATAAAAGAATATAGCCCATCAATAATGTGTGTAATGGAATGGTGTGAATGAGTATTTTATCAGAATTCCTGTAATGCACAATCCTATAGCAGTAGTGAAATCAGTAATGCATTTATAATAGTAAATAGTTATGAGGAAGTAATCCATAGAGGTTTTCTCAAAGTTAACAATGAAAATTAATGTGACATTATCAATAATAAATTGTGACGCTGAAATAAACTTTTCTAAACTATTAATAACTAAAAGCAAACTCTAATCAACCATTAAAAGAAATCTATGTCTATAAACTACAAAGTTTATTTCTGAAAATTTTATTTCTAAAACACATAAACTGTCATATGAGGAGGAAGTTAAAGAATATATAGCTACAAGAGTGGGGAAAAAGTTTTATAGAGACACATCTGGCAGTAGTGAATTTTCAAATGTCATTTTTCTAGATTTTGTGACACCTATAGTATTGATATTTGAAAGCATTTAAAAAATTGTAATTTGAAGATTTGCTACTTCCAGGTAGAGTAAAGCAAAACAACATTTCCACGGAGAAAAATTTTAAAAGCCAAATAAAATAGTCAGCATTCAATCAAAAAGTTCTAGACATACCAAGAGATAGAATCATTTGACTAAAATTCTAAGAAAGGAACAGATAATACAAAAATATTTATATAAGATATTGTGTATCTTTATCAGGAAAAGTCTTTATCAAGAAAAGACTTTAAAATCATCAGAATTAATATTATATTTTATTTATTTGTATATTTTATTTATATATTTATATAAAGGACTTAAAGATAAAGCCCTAGTTAAGGCAGTGACAAAAGCAGTAGCAGTGGGAGTGAAAAGAAATGGTTATATTCAAGGATATTTTGTCAATAAAAGTCCAAGATCAAATGTCTGACTGCATACATGGGATGGATAGACGGAGTGGGAAAAATCAAAGTTAACTATAGAGGTTCTAGTGAAGATGGGGTTGCCATCACCCAACCCAAGGGGTTGCAATCATCCCCAAGGTCTAGGAGACTCAAAGGGAAGGTCATGGTCGAGGAAAAGTTAATTGCTGGGAAAATAAGACTCCCAGTCTCTCCATCTCCTTATACTAGTTTTTTTTTTTAACATCTTTATTGGAGTATAATTGCTTTACAATGGTGTGTTAGTTTCTGCTTTATAACAAAGTAAATCAGTTATACATATACATATGTCCCAATATCTCTTCCCTCTTGGATCTCCCTCCCTCCCACCCTCCCTATCTCACCCCTCTAGGTGGTCACAAAGCACAGAGCTGATCTCCCTGTGCTATGCGGCTGCTTCCCACTAGTTATCTATTCCTTACACCAGTTTTGTTTTTCCACTCATATACGTAGCAGCATTTCATTCAAGGGGAAAGCCATTGATCTGACTGGTCAAATTAAACACCATAGTTCAAGGCACATTTACAGTGGTTAGTTCCTCCACAATTTAGAAAGTAACATTCACAATTTCCCTCTTCCTACACCGTGGAACACATTGGCCATTCCTCCAAAGTTTCCACTCCATAGAGTGGACCAGAGTTGACATTAGCCCAGAACTGAGAGCTTGGCATGAGATGGTGTCAACCCCTCCTAGAGCTCTGGCATAAGTTATGACCCAACCCAGCTCCACAGAGAGCTCTGCATGGAATCTTGTCTCAGCCATAATAATGTGATTCTGCTTTTCATTTGGTTTTCTTCTTTGCTTAACTTTCTCTGGCCACTCTGACAAACAAAATTTCAGGCATTCCTGGGCCACTCACTAACTTTATTCTGTCTAATGATATCCAGATTCCCAAGAAAATTACTAACAATAAAGGGGGAAATTTGGAACATGGTGAGTTTTAGGTGCCTGAAAATACAGGTAACTGAATCCAGTTAAGTAGCAAATTATTTGGGTATCAAATATGCCAGTAGAAGAGCAGACTAAGCTCAATTTAATGTACTCTTATTGGAGACACATGTAAATTCTGGGTCAATTTTGAAAAAGTTAAAAGCACATAGCTGAGATTAAAAGAAAGAAAGGAATACCTGCATGTTTCAGAAAGTAACAGAGAAATTAAATCCAGAGAAATAAGAGCAGACTGATGTGTATGGGTTCCGTTCCTTAGTATAGGCCTTATGTAAATAGGGGCTGGAGCTAGAAATCTAACATTACCTTGAGGCCAGGAATTTAGACTCAGGATGGAACAATATTGAGAAGTTAGTACAGATATCCTACAGAAATTTCATGAGGAACTGCTTAGTCCATTAAGAGGGCCAAGGGAGATGGTGAGGAAGACTGATATCTCTTGAAAACCTTCAGGTACAGAAAACATCAACACCTCTGAAAAGTAGGCCTGTCCTTCCCAGAGTTGTGATGGCCAGGTTGTCACTAACCTGTAAGGCCCTGTAGGAATCAGAAACTGCAAGGAGAGTAATTCAAAGAAAAACAGATGCAGGATGGGTGTGGCAATAAATCCTAGGACCCTATCAGAAACAAAATTAAAACCACTCTAGAGGGAAATTTTAACAAACCAGAGCAGAGAGTATCCTAACCAGAATAGAATAATAATTCTGAAGAAGTTACTCTAGTTATTTACGTAATATTCAATGCATTTCCATGGCCAGGCCCTTTTGAAGAATTCGAAAACATATACAAACAATTCATTTACATCTTATATATCCCACCACCCAGAGCAAAATTCACTTAAGAACTGTACTGGTGGAAATTGGGCGGCACTATGGAGAAAATAAAACGGTGTTTGCCATCAAAAAACATGAAGGTAAGAAAGATAATGTCTAATTTTTTAATTATCCTGTGGTTTCTTGAAATCTTTTGGAAACCCAAAATAGAGAAACCTAGGAGGAAATGAAGATTTAAATATTTAGAGATTTATCAACTCATCTCTAAAAGCTTTATTAATCTCTTATTTTAATAACATTCCTGAGAGGTATAAATGTGTCCAGTGATAGGGTTGAATAAGCCTGAGAGAATTTCATTTGTTTACTATTCTTGGTCAGCTCTTAAGACCTTTCAGGAGCATCTTGATTTTCATGGCCTCATCCAACAAAAAGCAGGATATTTTACAGAAAGTCCTGGTCCACTTTTTGGCTTGCTTTTGTGTTTATGTTTTTGGTTTTTTCACATTGGGCGGTACATTAGGCTACTTATTGCATACTCCCTCATTCATGCATGCATTTATTCAAACAATATTTACTGAGTTGAGACATTTAATTAACACTCAATAAATGATGTTTACATGAATGAATGCGCTTTTTATCAAAGTAAGTGTAAGTACTGAGAAAAATTACAGAATGTATGATCCCAGCCCCACAAAAGCTTATAACTGTGTTGAGGATGCTGATGAAATAACTAATATATCATATTATCATAATATATCATATTGGACAGTTTCTAAGTTCAAAAATTAGTTTTTATAGATAATCAGAGCATAAGGAGGACAAAGAAGGGACAGTTCATTATGGGTTGAATCTATCAATAAATGTATATTTCAGATGAGATTTGAGATTGACCTTAAAGAAGAGGACTTAGATATATGAACAGAGAACAAAAAAGGCATGGTGATAGCATGTGCATAGATAGTGTGGCCGATATTTATGTTCTTCATTAAAGATAGTCAGAGATAACCCAAATGTAACTGTTTCCATGGGTCCATTCTCAGTATCCAAACAAAACGGCAAATCCTATCTTAGTAAAACTAATGAAAAACACAGTCTTTAACAAAGAGATTGTGAAGGAAAGGGAGAGAGAAAGGCTTGCATCCCACACCACACAACAAAACTTATTGAATTCTTTGTTTAATTTTCTCCCTCTGAAAATTTCCTCTCCCTCTCTCTGTACGTCTCTCTTCTCCCACATCTGGCCACACTCTACCAGCCATCTTTCCAGATCTTTCCAGAACTCTCCATCCTAGTTTCATTAGGCCACAATTTAAACATCTCACAGGTCTCCAGGATACCTCCCCATCACTTATTCCACAAAGACAAACAAAGGACACTTCTCAGGATCACATTTCTTTGAAGGAAGAGGTCATGAGGAGTGATTATAAATAATATAAGGTGGAGAACAGTGACTTAAAATACCATTTTTCAGCTTAGAATGTGAATACAGGGAACTTTGGGAAACTAGAAAATCTAGAAAGGATTCATTGATAATTATTTATGTTCAATGAATAAAATAAAATGTAATAATACAGCTAAACTCTGACAGATTAACTTTTTCAAAAGTTGCTTTCACACACCTTCACTATTGGGATGATTGATAAACACACCTTTCCTTCTTTACTTTCTTCTTTCTTTGCAGATACTGGCACCAAACTTTCAAACAATAAGAACCTTCCCATAAGTCCCTTGCCGGGAAGATTAAGGTATAACAATCCAAACAAATTTTTGAAGAAGATAACTGGTTGAAAGCATAAGAAAAGAGCTGGGGGGCTTCCCTGGTGGCGCAGTGTTTGAGAGTCCGCCTGCCGATGCAGGGGACGCGGGTTCGGGCCCCGGTCCGGGAAGATCCCACATGCCGCGGAGCGGCTGTGCCCGTGAGCCATGGCCGCTCAGCCTGCGCGTCCGGAGCCTGTGCTCCACAATGGGAGAGGCCACAACAGTGAGAGGCCCGCAGACCGCAAAAAAAAAAAAGAAAAGAGCTGGGTTTCTCTTATTCAACAGTCACATAATGAGTAATGTGGGAATTGGTTTAAAAAGTCTCTCTGCATGAAGGGCTAAGGTTAAGATTAGAACTTCTGAGGCCAGAAGAGCAAAATGACTACAACAATCCACATATTTTCAAGAGCCGCCCTTTGGATGTGAGGGATTCATTTTTCCCACTACTTTTTCAGCAACCCAACTGGTGTCTTTATTAAACGACCTAAGAGAATACAATGTGGCCAAGAAGGCTTAGATTTCCTTAGCCCCAAGTCAGATATTCTCCAGTGATTGTCCACTCTAATTAAAAAGAGAGATTTACAAAAGGAAACTGGATACAACTGAGTGTACCTTAATTTCAACCCTTTACCTGAGTTATTTGTTTTGCTTTCAATTCTCCGCTGAACTGCCTACATTAATATATTTTTAAGAACATTTCCTTAAGTTGAAGTATTCATTCAGTATATTCATTTACTATAATTTAGAAAAGTCAAATGATCTAGGCAAATTCATTTCTATATTGCCACAGCAGTGTATTGTGAACTAAATGACACCTGGCAGTTCTTTACTCAGATACTAACTCAATTAGAAGGCAGAACAAGGATACCTACCCATTCAGGGAAGGAAAGGTCACTTAGCCTCTGTAGCTGTCTTAGGTCTCTCATCATCACAGTAACAAATTGAACACTAAAAACCATATGATCATCTCAAGAGATGCAGAAAAAGCTTTTGAAAAAAATTCAATATCCATTCATGGTAAAAACTCTCCAGAAAGTGGGCATAGAGGGAACATACCTCAACATAATAAAGGCCATATATGACAAGCCCATAGCTAACATACTCAATGGTGAAAAGCTGAAAGCATTTCCCCTAAGATCCAGAACAAGACAAGGATGCCCACTCTCACCACTTTTATTGAAGGTAGTTTTGGAAGTCCTAGCCACAGCAATCAGGCAAGAAAGTAAATAAATAAAAGGACTCCAAAATGGAAAGGAAAAAGTAAAACTGTCACTGTTTGCAGATGGCATGATACATAGAATATCTGAAAGACACCATCAAAAAATTATTAGAGCTCAAAAATGAACTTGGTAAATTTGCAGGATACAAAATTTATATATAGAAATCTATTGTATTTCTATACACTAACAGTGAACTATCAGAAAGAGAAATTAAGGAAACAATCCCATTTACAATCGCGTAAAAAAGAATAAAATACATAAGAATAAATCTGCCTAAGGAGGTAAAAGACCTGTACCCAGGGAACTATACGACACTGATACAAGAAATTAAAGATGACACAAACAGCTGGAAAGATATACCATGGTCACGGATTGGAAGAATTAATATTGTTAAAATGACCATCATACCCAAGGAAATCTACGGATTCAATGCAGTCTGTATCAACATATCAAGGGCATTTTCCACAGACCTAGAACAAATAATTTTAAACTTTGTATGGAAACACAAAAGATCCTGAATAGTTAAAACAGTCTTGAGAAAGAAGAACGCAACTGGAGGAATCATGCTCCCTGGCTTCAGACTGTGCTACAAACCTACAGTAATCAAAACAGTGTGGTACTGGCACAAAACATCGATTACTGGAACAGAATACAGAGCCCAGAAAGAAACCCATGCACTTATGGTCAATGAGTCTATGAAAAAGGAGGCAAGAATATGCAATGGAGAAATGTCTGGGCTTCCTTAGGGATGGTTTCATCAATTAATTTGTTTTCTTAAATGGACCATACTTTTCCATGTCTTTGTATACCTTGTGATTTTTTTGGTTGAAAATTTGTCTTTCAAATATTATAATGTAGTATCTATGGAAATCAGATTCTCCCACTTTCCCAGGGTTTTCTGGGCTTTTGATTGTTGAAGGCTGTAGTAGTCTGTTTGTTTAGGGACCTTTCCAAACTATTTTTGCAATGACTGTTTTCCTTATTGTATGTACGCACTGAAGTCTCTGTTCCTTTAGTTCATGTTTAGCTAATGTTTTGACAGAGATTTCCTTGAATTCCTGCAACTAAAACAAACAAAAACAAATATACACAAGCACATCCACATGCACACTCAAAACCACACACCTCTGCCCATTGTGCAGATTGATGGATCACTCCTTCAACATTTAGCTGACCTGCATTGAGTTCAGGGCTCAACCCATGGTCAAAGCTTAGAGACTCCTCTGGTGTTTTCAGAACATGCATCTTATCTTGAGTATGCATGTGGCTTTCTGAATTTCTCTGGGCACATGTGTACTTTTTGTAGGTTCTAATTTCCCAAAGAATCTCCCCCAACTTTGGCTCCTGCATCTTCTGTGGTCTAGTGTATTTCAATGCACAGTCTTCTGCCCCAGCCATCTGTGCTTTGTTAGTTCACCTTGCACTTTTTTTGAGCAATGACCGCTGCTTTTCCAGACTGTGTTCCAAGTTAGCTAAGACAGAGATAAGCATCTTGTGTCAGTCCTTCAGGTAGCTCCCAGACAGGTTAGAACAGATACACATGATAATCTGACAGTACGGTCTCTTCTGCTCCCTCCTGAAGCAGGATTGAGGGTCCCATACTAGGAATGGTCTGCTGCTACTTTCAGACTATCACTGCATTAAGACTCCACCACTTTAAGACCATCACTACACTAACAGTGGATGGGGCAAGGGCAAGTAAAAATGCCACAAAGCTTTCCTGCCATTTTCAAATTGCCTCTTCCCTGGTTCAGTATGTGTTTGGTTGCTATAAATCTTTGGCTGATTTCAGGACTAAGAGAAACTCAAAGAACCCCACAGCAAGAAACAGTACGATCAAACTCTCAGAAGCCAAAAGACACAGAAAGAATCTTTTCTCCCAAAGGAGAAAGAAAAAAGAAATTTGTTACAAAGCAGGGATCCTCAGAAAGATTAGAGCTAATTTCCTATATGAAACCACGGAAGCAAGAGGCCAGACATATTTAAAGTGCTGAAAGAAAAAAAATTGTCCACCAAGAATTCTATATTTGGCCAAACTGGTTTCAAAACTTAGGGAGAAATTAACGCATTCCCAGATGAACAAAGGCTGAGGGCATTTATTTTACAGCTTCCTACCACTGCCCTAGGAGAAATGCTAAATTGAACCTTCAGGTTGAAATGAAAGGACACTAGACAGCCACTCGAAGCTGTAGAAAGAAATAGAAATCTCCAGTAAAGATAAATACATGGGCAAATACTAAAGCCAGTATTGTGTTATTGGCTTGTAACTCTACTTTTTATTTCTTACATGATTGAAAAAACAAATGCATAAAATAATCATAAATCCATGTTTTTGGGCTCACAAAGTATGAAGGTGTAATTTGTGACAACAATAATGTAAAGAGGAGGAATGAAACTGTAGAGGAACAGAGTTTCTGTGTGCTACTGAAGTTGGTTTCAATTGAAATTATATTGTTTTAACTTTAGAATGGTAAATGGAATCTTCTTGAGAACCACAAAGAAAATATCAATAGACTATATGCAAAAAGAAATGAAAAGGGAATCAAGAGTTCACCACAAGAAAATCGGGTAAGCACAGAAGTCAGTAATGGAGTAAATCAGGGGCAAAAAATGCATAAGACATACAGAAAACAAGCAGGAAACAGACAGAATTAAGTTCTTCCTCATCAGTAAGTTTTGAAAAAGTAAGTGGATTAAGCTCTCCAATAAAAAGATAAACATTGGCAGAATGGACTTTAAAAACAACCATAATCCAAGTATATGCTGTCCACAAAAAACTCACTTGATTTCAAAAGACACAAGTTACTTGAAAGTTAAAGCATAGAATAAAATATCCCATGCAAATAGTAACAAAAAAGAAGGAAAGAGAGACAGAAAAAGAAAGGAAGGAAGGAAGGAAGGAAGGAAGGAAGATAGATCTGGGATGGCTATGTTACTATCACACAAAATAAACTTTAAATCAAAAACTATCACAAGAGGAAAAGGAGGCCACTATATGTTGATAACAAGTTCAATCTATCAAGAAGATATAACAACTATAAACATATATGTACCAAACAACCCCCAAATATGTGAAGCAAACATTGACAGAATTGAAGGAAGAAATAGATAGTTCTAAAATAATAGGTGGAGATCAATACCTTGCTTTCAATAATGGAAAACACATCTAGACAGAAGATCAGTAGAGAGGTAGGGGGACTGAATAACACATTTAATCAACTAAACCTAACAGCCATATATAGATCACTCCACTCAACAACAGCAGAATACACATTTTTCTCAAGTACACATGGAACATTCTCCGGGAAAGACCATATGTTAGGCCACAATACAAGTACCAATACATTTTTAAGAAATTGAAATCATACAAAGTATCTTCTTTAGCCACAGTGAAATGAAGGTAGAAATCAATAACAGAACCATTGATAGCCATTTCCCATCATGCCTGCCACACATGATATAAAGCAATGAAGGGAAAAACATAATTTACCATTTAGAAAAGTGGGAAAGAGGACATACCATTGACACAGAGTGTGTGCTGTTTTCCGTTGTCAGGGATAGAAATAAATTAGCATCATTTATTCATTAGTGTGTTAATTTCTTGGTCAATCATTGGGCAGCCAGTGTTTCTGCCTGATGGGAAGATTTCCTATACTCAGTGTTGAGTGGAGCCAACCTTGAAAGGGACATTTTAAAGGATTATACTGTGATGGGCTTCGCAGTACCCTTCCTCCTATGCCAGTATTTAGGTTGGGGTATTTCCATGGAGTGTGTAAAATCGTAGGCCCCAGTTCACCAGAATTTAGTTTGACTCGTTTTGTTAATACATTCCCTCAGTACTTTGTCTTTTGTAACCTTTTGCATTTACTTCATTCTTTATTATCACTGCAAAACAACTTTGTTTCCTGTTCAGATGCCAAAAAGTGGATATCAATACTTCCTGAGTTTTACACATCACAGATCAGTTTTGGATATCAGGGACAGAGACAACAGCTATTTCCAATGACTCTGAGACATACTTTGAACATGTGATTAAAATGTTGAGTGTTGAAATGTGTGTCGAGCTCATTATAGTTGCTCTAAAAGGATCAAACTGCAAAGATTTAAAAATCTTTACCTTTGAATAGTTTTCCTGTGCTGTCCTTTTGTGTCAGACTGTTAATGTGCAGTCTGGCACCTTCAAATAATGTGGCTTTGTAACCAATTATTTACATGTTGTTTTATCCACAGAGAATCTTTTTTTAAAAATAAATTTATTATTTATTTTTGGCTGTGTTGGGTCTTTGTTGCTGCACACAGGCTGTCTCTAGTTGGGGTGAGCGGGGGCTACTCTTCGTTGTGGTGTGCGGGCTCCTCATTGCTGTGGTATCTCTTGTTGTGGAGCATGGGCTCTAGGCGCTGGGGCTTCCGTAGTTTTGGCACATGGGCTTCAGTAGTTGTGGCTCATGGGCCCTAGAGCACAGGCTCAGTAGTTGTGGCACACGGGCTTAGTTGCTCCGTGGCATGTGGGATCTTCCCGGACTAGGGCTCGAACCCATGTCCCCTGCACTGGCAGGCGGATTCCCAACCACTGTGCCACCAGGGAAGTCCCCACACAGAGAATCTTAAGGTCAAAACATACAACTCGATTAACTACACTTCCTCCTGTTCACATTTCCCTCATCTTTTCTTCATCTTCTGTCTATGTATCCTTGGCCCTGTTTATATTAAGTGCTTTTGCAGTTATATTTGATTGTCTGTATTCCGGTGAGTTACCACAATGCTTTATGAGACACGCTAGGATATAAATGCATTTAAGTAATATATATATATGTGTAGTTTGCTTGAGTGCAGTGTTTTTTGTTTTCTGTACTGAATTCATTAGCATGGGTCGGTATAAACTTTAGCATAGGTCGATATGTAATTTGTAAACTCATAAAGTCTTAAAGGTGAGGAAATAAGTCTTTTAAATTTAATTATTTATTGTAAAGAGCAGAATAGCATACATAAACAGGTGCCTAATGAAAACTTGTATTCTAATTTGGAACTCTCATGAACACCTATTTTTTTGTTCTTCTAATGGTATGATAGTAGGCCATTTGATTATTTTTATTTTTATGGCTTTAACTTTAGAACAATGAAATATTCATACATTTTAAACAGTATTTTTCTTTATTTCATGGGGGTGGGATACTGGAGAAGTGAAAGGTCAAACACCTATTGAGGAATCCATACTTGTCTATATAGTGTGTACTTTTATTTCAATAACTGATTTAAAATTCCTAAAAGGATGCTATAATAAGTTATTATGCCATTTTACAGACTGAATCAAGTGAATTTCAGGGAGGTATGAAACTTGCCTAAGGCCATCCAGCTGCCAAGTGGTAGAAGTGAGAATTAAATCCAGGTATACCTATCGCCAAAGTTTCTGCTCATCTCTTTACATCATCCACTTTTAATAGCCAATGCTTTTCTGCTTACAAATATGACTGAGGTTTCCAGACAGTCAACATTGCTTTTTAATAAGATAGAAAAGTTATTGTTGCTTCTCTAAAGACATATTCCTTTTCCATTAAGTGACTTTAGTTGTTCAGATAATACTTCCAGACAGTAGTCATCATACAGTTGGAGACTAAGAACAGAACTCAGGGATGTGTCTAGCAGTCAGTAAAGACCAACTGGGCTCACTGATGATACTTACGGTCATTTCCTCTAGACTAACATAATGTTATTAATAAGACCCTAATAATTCACAGTACTGCCCTTGCCTGATTGTTTGTTCTTCTCCCTCTATCACTCTCTCTTTCCCCATATTATTATTATTTTTGACAATTTTTGGTGAATTAAATTCAGGGATTAGTATTCAGGAGCGCTAGTCACAAAAGCAGAGAATCTTAGCTCACACCAAAGGAAGAAAATAGAGAAACAGTATAAATTATATGAATACACACATTTCACACATGTACCAACTATATGTTGCACTTCTCCAAAATCTATTCGGTATCTGCACATTTATTGTATGTTAGCAGTAAGACTAGAAATGAGCGTAATGCTCTGTTTACAAGATACAGAAAACAGACCCAAATATGAAAATTACTAGCAATGAGAATGGGGAAGAAAGACTACAACAAGGAATGTAGATGATATTTTTGTTTCTTAGCTGTGATGCCAAATATTGAACTTTCAACTTGAGACAAGGAGGCCATAAAAAGTTGTATTAGTTTCCTAGAGCTGCCATGACAAAGTACCAGAGACTGAGGAGGTTAAACAACAGAAATTTACTCACTCACGGGTGTAGAGGCTAGAAATCTGAGATAAGGCGTCAACAGGATTGATTTCTTCTGAGGTACCTCTTCTTGGTTTGTAGGGGCCATGTTTTCCTTTTGTCTTCACATGGTCTTCTCTCTGTGCATGTCTGTGTCCTAATATTTTCTTTTTATAAGGACACCAGTCATATTGAATTAGAGCCCACCCATTTGACCTCATTTGACCTCAGTTACCTATTTAAGGGCCTTATCTCCAAATACAGTCAGATTACGAGGTATTGGGGGTTAAGACTTCCACATATTAACTTGAGCAGGACACAGTTCAGGTGATAATAGAAGATAAGAGTAATTTAAGCAAGTAAGTAACTATTGTTTACAGTGAGTTGCTTAAGGATATGAATTTACACAAGACAAACAAGAAGAAATTACATAACACTGTGTGTTATACAAAGATATTAAATTAATCATCATAACATCCTGTGAGATGGGCATTAAATTAGACTAAGCAAGAGTAAGCAACTTATCCAGAATTGTATAGTTGGTACTTTCCAGAATTTAAACCAGGTATTTTTCCAGTTCCATTCTACGTTATATATTCATTTCATTATTTGAAATGAATTTTGAGTCCTCATTTTGCTTAGTTTCTGAAGTTATATGGGGATAGAATGGAGTTGGATATTTTCAGTGACATTCACACATGGGGAAGGAAATTGAGTCCAGAAGCTTCAGCAATGTTTCTATGGAGAATGCTAACAACAGAACCAGAAACACCGTTATCCTTTTGGTTCAGTGATCTTTCCTAAAGCACTACAAGAATCAATTTTAAGAAGCCCAGTGTTTTCCAAACTTTCACCAATGGGCTCTGTAGGGTCCTCTAACAATATCTAAGAGACTAACTAGTTTCACATTCCAAGCCACTTAAGACAAGGAGTTCTGATTGTTCTCTGTGAGGAAATCAAGTGACAATCATAGCTGGTAATTTAGGGTAGTTTCTTCAGGGCCCAGGCAAAACCTAATACACAAGTAATAATCATTGTTAAGTGCATCTCTGACAAGGATTCATCAAGTAGCAAAGAGGTCTATAAATTGGGAGAAATTATGATCAAAGACAAACATAGACCACAGTTATTTAATTAATGCTCAATTATTTATGAGTTTAACTTTGGTTAACCTCATTTTCCTTCTTCTAGACAATTTCCAATTCATCTCCACAAAGAGACCAGAATACTTACCTTCCAAAACAAGATTTATTGTGTTCCTTTAATTCAAAGCATACAGTGACTTCTACATTCACTCCACCAAGTTTTGCTAGGAGAGAAAAGGAGACATTATATTTTGTCTTGAATTACATATGCCACCATACTTGACTTAGCCCATCCTACTGGAAGCACTTTGACGCAGATTCTACAGTGTTGTCTTACATCCTCTACGGAATCAAGCCAAGGGAATCACACATAGTTACAGCTGGAAAAACGTTTGTTCTGGGTTGATACTTTTGGCCTTTACCACCAAGACTTTATCACCAAGATCTATCTTTACAGTCTCTAAACAGGAGACCTTCTTGCCTTCCATTTTCATATTGACAAGGAAGGTAAAGGGAAGAACTGAGAAGTACCCAAAGTCAGCTAGCAGCCAGCACAGATAAATCATCTGTGGGGATATTGTTTCTTTCAAAAGATATAAACATGAGAGGAAGTCCTAGTGTTTGAAACAATTGTGCATAATAAAATTCCATGAAAACCTAGAAATCCAGATGCAGATCAGTAACATATTGGCTAAATAAGCTGTTATGTTCATGCAATGGACAAGTGTACAGACATTAAGAAGAACGAGATACTCATTTCTATGAGATTCTCTTTTCACTGAACTCATCAGTGCTGCAAAAACAATGTTACATAATACTTTTTCTTTAACATTATATCAGGCATCCTCATCTTGTCCTGCATTTATTGCCAGTGTTACTAAAGTTTATCATTTACCTCTTTCTCTTTTAGACATATAATTTCTTCTTATTTTGGAAGCATTCATCAATCCCTATTTTACTCTTTCTTCTAAATTACAAATGAATATTGAACTTTATAAACTATCTTTTGGGGGCTATTTCAAGTGATTGTATAGTTTGGCTCTCCTTGGACCTTGTTATATGGTAAATTATATTTTTTATTTTATATATGCTATTTATTATATTTCATATTATGTTTACTAATTACATTTATTATATTATAATTACATTATAATTAAGGTAGCATTTTGTTTTAGATAGACAAAACAACCAGTGGAATAGGAAGCATCTTAAAATTAAATGCAAGAGCATAAGGGAATTGAGATTAAAATAAAATTCACATTTTGGATCAGTAGCAAAAATTATTCAACAGAAGTGGGAAAATATGGCTATCATTACTAAATTCTAGATACAGCAACTAGTTAAAAGTTAAAAAAATAATGAAACTGTAAAAAGTATCAGAAACCTGGGAGACATGAAATAAAGTATTCATGAGGAATACCTTTCTAAGATACAAAGAAAAAAGGATACATTTAATTATATAAGAATTAAAATTTGCCTCATGGCCAAATGCACTACAAAGGTCAGAAAACAAGCAAAAGAAATTGGGAAATATATTAAGAAATGGATATGCTTTGTTTACAACTTTTGAGAGAAGCACATGTTTCTTTTTCCTTTAACCTGTTATGGGGGTATTCATCTATAATGTAAGTGCATGGTTCCTTTCCTTTAACCTGTAATGTGAGATTTAATCCATATGGTAAGTGCATGGTTCCTTTCCTTTCATCTGTAATGTGAGTGTGAACATGTGGCACTGTTCCCAAGCACAGACTTTGGATGTTCCTGTACTGGTCCCATCACTGACCATCCACAAAAACTTACAAATGTTGCTTCACTTTCCTGGGGGTTAGAGTCTTAGCTACGAAATGGAAGCAAAATAGAACTTTCCCACAGGGATGATAGAAGGTTTAAAGGAGTAAATATGTAAGTGCCTTAGCACAGTGCCTAGTACAAGAGAGATCAATATAAGTACTTATCAATTTTTTAAAGAGACAGATGAAAGAAATAAAATGTGGTAATTTCAATCTATTGATATATATTCTTGACTTTAAACTACCTTTTCATTCATTGGATGACCTAACTTGCTCATGCTTTTTCTTACTCTAGTGAACTTGGGTAGCTAATATCATAGTTTAAAATTTTTGCTTTTATATTTACAAGGAAATTTGACCTGTAAATTTCTTTTTCCTTACAGTCCTAATCTATTTTCAGTATTAGGATTATATAGACTTCATAAGATGAATAAAGGAGCATTCTTCCGTCGCTTTCTCTAGAAGTTTTTCTTTGTTAATATTAACGTTACCTGTTTAATAGAAGTTCGATAGAATACACCTCCCAAATGATCTGGCTGGGTCTGGTATTTTCTTGGTGAAAGATTGTAAACTATTGACATAATTCCTTTACTGGTGAAAGAACTCCAGCTATAGATTTCCTCTTGTGTCAGTTTTGGTAAACTTTAGGAGCTAGGAAATTGTCCACTTTACAGAAATGTTCAAATTTACTGGCATTTTATATATTCTCTGTTTGTACTCTCTGCTATAACATTGTCCTGATTCTTTCTGTATATTATTTACTTATGTTTTTGTTTTGCTTAATCAAAGTGTGTTTTTTAAATCTTTTCAAAGAATATTCCTTTGACTTACTAAATCACCTCAATTTTATACTTTTTTCTGTTTTATTAAGTTCTGCTCATGTATTTATTATCTATTTTTCTATGTTCTCCGGGTTTATTGTTTTACTCTTCTGATATCAATTAAAACACTTGATTATTAATTTTTAGAAATCTTTTTAGTTATAAATAGTTGAACTTTTTGAAGATTCCAGCTTAGTTGTAAGTATCTAAGGGTCAGCTCGTCCACATTGTTGCTAGCCTAAGGCTTAGTTCACCCTATCGCAATGTATATATTGACATTTTTTACCCTTGACTTTCTGTGTTTTGCTACTTCTCACTTTTCTTTGGAGAGAAGCCCTTTGAAATACCCTTAACTTATTTTACAGCCAATAAGTCTTTAAAATAATGTGTATTTTTTAAAGATAGATCTACTTATATAATTAGGCAGAAAATCTGATCTGCCATATTTTTAAAAACAGCATAAATTCACTCTTCTCCATGATTAATCTGCTGTATTACACGACCTTCGAGTTTTTAGCTTTATCAATGACATGTACTTGAAAAATGTTTTAAAGATCCTACCCAGTCTTTTAAAACATCCTTGTTCCTTGTTTCAGTTCTAGTTTTATGTATATTTTCTGCCTTGCACCTGATTAGTCCAACATCTGATGGATGGCCTTGGGAATCTAATTCTGGTATTGATTGCTTTTTGCTGATTCTCTTCACTTCTAGCTGATTTCTTCATTATTGTGTAAATTTAGATCATGAGCTCATGTTTAGCTAAACTTTATCTGTGGGAATGCTATAGGCCTGTGTTGAAGGTCTACCTCTCCAGAAAGGGTTTAGTTTTGTGTTTGGAATACCACCGATTTGGGAGCATTTTAAGTTAATTTCTTAGCTTCTGTTTGCAAGACCGCACATAAATTGGCAACCCAAACACTGGGAACACAGATCTGGGGTTCAGAATTCTGAAGATTTCCTACCTGTTTCCTACCCAGAGCAGAGGCCAAGAGAATTTGGTCTTAGTCTCCCTTTGCCAGCAGATATTTTTTCTCCTGGCACACCCTTTCATTGAAGGTGAAGCTAGGGATAGATAGGTTTAGTTCTAATTTCCCATCTAGTAGGAATGGAGTCTTACCTCCTGCCTCTCATGTGGTCATGGTCATTTAAAAACAAGTTTCTATGTCAGGTGTGTCATTAAACTAAGGCATCCAGACAGAGGCCTATTTTTATGGCCTATGAGCTATGAATAATTTACACATTTTAACTGGTAACGTTTTAAATGGTTACCTAAGTACCTAAATAATATCCTCAATTTTGCCTCTTTGGTCTACAAAGCCTAAAATATTTGCCACTTGGCTCCATAAAAACAGGATTTCCAGCTTCTGTTCTAAGCTATCAAGATCTTCGATCCACTCCTAATATAGCTATAACTCTCATGCATGTACCACCCTTCTTTCATGGGTGCTGGAAATTTCTACTGCATACTTCAAAAATCAACCACGCACTTAAAAATAAGTTGTGTACATTTAACCTAGCATACCTAACCCTTTTCCTTTAGGAGAGTTTTTCAAGTAATCTTGCCCACCGTATTCTTTAGAGCTTCATTAATAATGGCAAAAAATTAAAACAACTTAACATTCAACAAATGGGAATTGTTCATAACAATTATAGAAGCACATACAGTAGAAAACTATACACTCTTATTGAAACAGTGAGACATAACTAGTTTTATTCTTAGAGAACTATGTTTATTTAGGCCCCTTTTGTTTAAATAAGTATATTTCTGTGTATGTATGTATATAGTCATGTATTTATATACACATACATTATTTGTATGATCTAGTTATATAAACATATGAAATACATACCTATACACATACCTTTGATTTATATTTGTATACATACACAGGAATATAATTATATATATTATATAGTTATACACATTGAACTGAAAACTGGTAGTATACATATATATAGTGTATAAATGTGTGTCTATGTGCATGTGTAGAAAAGCAGGTTGAGAGATATGGAAGCATGAGTTAGACAGGGTTCACGATTGTAAAAGTAGTTATGTGTAGGTAGTGAGGTTAAGGCCTATTTGATTGAAAATATTGCATATTTTTACATCAATTGTTATGATGAACAGATTCCTATGTAAATAAAATTATAAATAGCTATACATACTTGTATGTGTAATGTATAATTAAAATATATATAGTTTCATAGATGTATTATATTTATATTACATAATATAATTGTCTTATACTAATACATTATGTATTGTGTTATATAGAATATATTAACTATAGTGTATTATATCAGATAATAATAATTATATATTTATAATATATATATACATATATATATTTATAATTTATATATTATGATATAATTGTTTTATAATCAATATTACAGGATATATCATATTAATATTATGAACATATTAACCATATAAATACATTTCATTACTCATATATTTTGTATATAATATATGCTAGGCAAAAATATATATTAATATAATACATAATTGTTATACATTAATATAAATATTAGTATATTACATTTATATATCAATATAATATTTAATATTGGTATATTATAGTTAATATATACATAACTAATGCTCTGCTACAAGTAGAATAAGACCAGGAGTATGGCCAAAGCAAATTCTAAAAATATTAGATTACTTCTATTCATTTATATGTCATTTTCCTGGAATCTGCATCTGGCTATTAGAGAGGACACACAGCAAAATCAACACAAAGTGCCCAGGAGGACATTGGATCCTTTGTTTATCGGAGCCTCAAAGGAAACACAGTGCTATCCAGTCCCCCATCAAAGAGCCAAGAGCAAACCTTGAAGCACCTAGTAAAAGCCCATTCAAACAAAAAAGCTTTTCCACTTAAACTGGAAAAAGTTAAGTTCCCAAGAGACGCCCTACATCAACCACCAAAGCTCATTTGGCAGTAAAAGCAATAACGTTCACCGAACAACAAGAAACCCAAAACAATAGTTGTTTTAGCACAAACACAAAAAAGCAGCTAATTAGTGTCTCTCCCGTTTGAAAGAAGGGGGTGGGAAGTGGGCAGAAGACCTGATAGGAAAGATAAAAAGCAAAGGAAAAGGAAAATAGAAGTTTCCAGTTTGACACTCAAGCTGTCTTCTGCATCCATTTTGTCAAGACCACCAAGTCAATGTGGAGGCTTTTTCCTCCTTCCCTTTTCTTTTCATGAGACTGATCACAACCAGCACTGCAGAGTCCATCAAATTAAGGAATGCTGTTGCCTACATGTGTGAATGAGCTGTGAGTAAAGTACTGAAGTAGAGGACACCTAAAGTGAAACGTCTTCATGAATGTCCATGTGGCTGAGCAGGAAGTTAACCTTTCATAGATGTGCTAAAGAAGAAGAGTTGGCTTTTATTTTATTTACTTTTCCCTGGACTCTGTTGAATGACTATCATCTACAAGTTCAGGCTACTTTTTGCTGAGGATTAATGCACTGGGAGAGCTGAGAGAAAACTGAACAGTAGAGCTGTCTTTTTCTTGACCAGTTCACCTTACTTTCCCAAACTCTAAGTCTTTCCCTAATTCTTTCTCCTTTTTAGTGTAGTAAAATGAACAGAACACAAAATTCACCATTTTGATCATTTTACAATTCAGTGGAATTTAGTACTGTCACAATGTTGTGCAACTATCACCGCTGTCCAGCTGCAAAACATTTTCATCCCCCCAAGAGGAAACCTACACCCATTTTAAGGACTCATTCCCTATTTCCCTCTGTTCCAAACCCCTGGCAACCACTAATGTATAATATTTGCCGTGTGTATGGATGTGCCACTGCTGGACATTTCGTATAAATGGAACCATACCATATGTAGCCTTTCGTGCCTGATGATAAGTTGTGCAGTGGTAGGAAAAACTAAAATGCGATGTACTGTATGATGTATGTTTTACTGAAGTGGCTTGGTCAGATTATAATGATTTATGATAGAAATCACGTAAAGCAAGCATCACAATTCTCCAGGAATGTTCTGAAGAATGCTGATGTTAATTATGAATATGTGAATCCCAAATCTTTCATTTGTATTGACCTTATCTCATTAATTCTTCTCCCAACACTGCCATAACTAGAGTTGAGTTCTAAAACTTACCTTCCTCTTTCCCCATAGAAATTGTCCCACAATTTCAAAAAGTTCTCAAAGGTGAAAAAGTGCACATGACGTTTATCACGTTTGCAAATGCCGATGGAAATGCTAAGCTAACACTGTCCAAAATGCAATATTCTTCTGTGAGAGCACCCAACTTTAAACAAATACACATATTCTAAATACAGCTTAGATCTGTGACATGTTTTGGTCACTGAAGTATGAGCAGACATGATGGCCTTAAATGAGCAGAAGAGGCCTTAAATGGGCTTGTGCGGTTGGGCTCACCTATGTTTCAGTGAACTTTTAGAGAAGACAGGGCCTGGGAGCTGCGGCCTCACAGTTGGGCTCCAGACGAAGAGGCGTGTGACAGACCTCAAACTGACCCAAAACACGGAGCAAAACTAGCCATCTAGAGGTCTAAAAGAGAGCCACTGCAGCTAGCCCATAGGTCCAAGAAAAATAAATTCTTGTTTATGTAACTGAGTTTGGGGTGATTTGTTCCAAAGCATTATCACAGCAAGAGCTGACTAACACAACATCCTCCAAATCATTGTTATGTAAATGGATGCCACCATGCCTACATTTAAGGCAACTGTGTCCTCAAATTGTGAGAAATCTTGAACCCTTGGTGCCTCTCCAACACAATGTACATGGCTAAATTTCCACAAATAAGTTCACTAATATACCACAAAGATCTCCCTAAACTTGTATTAAATGTAATGCAAAGTTCTTTCTTTTCATTTTCTGCTTCTACATAGTTAAAATGCTGTTTATCAATGGAAAACGGTTCTTGCCGTTTGGCTTCTGTCGTTAGAGTCCTTTGAACTCTTTGGCTTTTCAGCTCCTAGGCTGTAACATTTCAATCAGCAAATGCCCCAAGGAGAAAAGCTGCACCAAATGTCAAGCTTGTGTCTGTTTTTCCCTTCTCTCCAGAACTTGGCCCACATGTCTTGGTGTATCTCTAACACTCAGACGCCAGCGAACAGAAGTTCTCCTCCTCTATCCAGCTTCTCTAACATTTCTTTAGACTTCGCCTGATCTTATGTTATTATTCAACTATCATCTCAATTAACCCTAGGAAGCAAATCTACCATTTTTAGAGAAAACGGAACCCTGGTACACCGTTGGTAGGAATGTCAACTGGTGCAGCCA